>NC_062280.1:87597500-87897500 GCF_902655055.1 Lutra lutra
AAAACATTCAAACAAACACACTCAACAGATTTATTTGATTGTGCAATGGGGCAATTATTCAAATAAACATGCTCGGTGCAATTATTTGAATCTCATATTGCATGTTCATCAATCACAGCACTAAAACAGGGGGGGTGGGAAACACCAAAGAATTTATGTGGGAAAAAAATATATGTGAAAACAACCTTATTATAGATTTTATAGGGTTAGCCAAAGTTATGGCTCCATCCTTAACTGTAACTCAACTATTCTGTATTCAATGACATTTGTTTCTAATGATTAATTGATTCATTCACTTGATCATTATATTGGAATGATCACAACCCTCAGATTCATATAATAGTGAACTTCACAAACCTGAATTGGGTAGAAAGGTGAAATCTCTGTCTTTTAAGTGCAGAATAGTTCTTCCTAGACAGCAAAGGGACAGTGTTTAAATTATTATCACTTTAAATAGCACTCCCATAAATTTGATAACTTTTATGCATACGATAAAACATTCCTACATTTGAAGACATTAAAAAAATCACAGGTGACTCGTCTGATCATTTTATATATTAATAAATATTATGACATATGTGTGAACACATCACGAATCATATAGGTGTACCAAGAGGCAACTTATGCCTCTCTTAAGTATATACTGACATAACCTAATATACTAAAATGGGAAGGGGCGTTTAGTCACTGAAATATGCATCGTGTAACAAAGATGAAGAAAATACATGGCTTGTGCCCATCATAAAAAGGATTCAGACTGAAGGCTTAGCTTTGGTTTTTATTCAATTAAATTGTTAAACTGTGCACAGTGATTTTTTTTTTTTTTTTAGAACTTGAGACATTTGTGATGTTGGCTGTTTAAATCTTTGTTACCTTCGCTGTGAATTGAAATTGTACATATTTAGTAAATCATGCAGACAAAGCAAACTTTTTAGACAATATTTTTATTGGAGAGTTTTCTTTTCCTGTATCCATGTTAAAAAAAAAAAAAAGACCTCCTTTCCCAAAATAAAAATGTCAATACTAAATTTAAAGAAGTATAAAGGAATGATTGCTTCCTTTAGAGCTAAATATTTAAATAAACATGGAGATCATTGGCAACCTGTTCTTTTGGGCTAATAGGCCGTGTCCAATTTTTTGGGTCTGATGTTTCAGAGAACCTCTGTTTCAGGGTTGAAGATGATCTATTAATCTCTGAATTCAACAAATGCTATTGAATAACAGAAATAAAGCCCTCAGGCTTCATTTGTATGTGAAATACGGAGCTAGAGGAATAACACTGTGTTGACATGATACTGAATATGCCACAAACCAAAAACTCTCTCAATTTAAAACAGGCACCCACCACCCATAATCTAGTATGACATGTTAAAAATGCTCCAAATTATTGAAAATATGAAAGGCGCACGACTGTTCCCATTTGGCTTTGAGATGAATATGACAAAGATTCTCATAATTTTAGTCAAAGAAAATGATGAGTAAAGAGTACATGAAGATTAAAGCAGTGACAAGTGATCTTTTAAGTGTTCTAATTGGTCTTTCTCATTCATATCTTCGATTCTACAGAAATTGCAAATCCTGATGGTCCTGATTTGTAAGTGCACCCATCAGCTTTCTCTCCTTCACTTCACAGAACATGCCTGTTAGATTTGGAATGAAGAATAAGCCCCCAAAATGTTAAAAATAGACTACTGCCCTGGCAGGAAATCTAGTATTGGCAAGCCAGGACTCAGAAGGAATTGATCTAACATAAGGAAACATTCAAGGAAAGATTTGTGCATTATGATCCTGCTCTGACCATTTTCAGAGGAGTCAAATGGAAGGATGAGAGAGAGAGAGAGACAGAGAGAGAAAACATAGGTTTTGCAGACCTTGTATGTGTACATTGAATATTTGGTGTTAAAAACAACATTAGAGATTAAAGGAGTTAAAATGGAGTGTTTCTGTGACATTTGATATATTACATTGCTATCTTACATGAATGGAAAACCCTTAAAATGTTGATACTGGAAAAATAAAAGGTTCTAAAGGCAACATCACAAGAAACACTATGTAACTTAAAAGGTATGCCAACCAAAAAAGAGAAAAAAATGTTAATTTACCTTTACTCTTCTTATAAGAAACTTAGATTTTAGTTTATGACCTTTCCTCAAGGGAGAATCCCTTTTATCCATCCCTAAAACAGTCTTATTATAGGACTAAGAAGTATAGTTATGCTTCATTCTAGCTTGGTTTAGGAAAAGAGGAACATAGTCTTCAAACTACTTGGGAAAACAATAGAGATGAATAAAGGAATATAAATTTAGACAGCAAACGCAAGAACATCCCTACACTCAGAGAAAACATTATGCGTATTTAGTGACCACAAGCAACCTAGACCTAGGTTTTTACATCTCTTCTGAAAGATACCACTTCCAACACAAACAATATTTCCCAACCCCGTAGAGCAGCCCAGGATTGCTGCAGACATAAAGGGAGAACACCAACTATTGAATAACCCTCACCACTTCCTACAGTCCTGAAACATTCAGGGGAGGTATACCATTTCATTATCGAACATGCTTAGAAAGTGTGAGCGCGTAAGTTTCCGGTTGAAGGTACATCTACGCAAGAGGGGAAAAAGAGAAGTACAAACCACCCTGCCCAGCTTGTTTTTAACTCTTAAAATGCCATTCCTGGAGAAAGTAGGTCTTAGAAGAAACAGCCTAACATATGAGTAAACACCTCTTTTTTTTTTTCTTTTCCGTAATATAAAAGGTTTTTGTATCATCAAAGACAATGCCATGAAAAGGAACATTTCAGTCACTTTAAAATACATGGTGTTGGAACATTAGAGGGAAAAAAAAGTTCTATCTAAGAAGAAGAGTTCTAATCACAATAACTGCTTATTATGTACCAACTCGGTTTTTAAAGTGGAAATTAAAATAGTGATTCATAGAGATAGTTTTCCAGGAATTGTCAGGGTTTTTTGAGCCAGATACTTTCACTGCAAATCACCTGATAAATGTGTTATAAACTCCTTTATGGCCTGACCGAATTATAACACACTTCGTGTCTGCATTAAAAGTGTCAAAAATCTTGTTCTTGTTCTTTAGTAAGACTCTCCTATGAACTAGGTAGGAAAAGAATCTTTATGTGTGTAACAATTAGAAAAATAAAATATAAATAACCCTATTGATCCACCCCTCGAATCTTATGAATGAGGAAACTGAAGTCTACATATCCTTGAGACCACACTGGTTGTTTGTTTCTTTTCCCAAATGATCTAGAAAGCACTTAAGCATAGACTGCCGGAACCCTAGCCTCCTCACAGTGCTCTCTTCAACGTGTCACAGTGAAACACTCCTTCAAATGGCTATGGGAGCTTCAAAAAGAAATGAGCTAGTTCCCCTACTTCTTGCAAGAAGTCCATTCGGGTCCACAAGGATTCTTCATGCACGGATGAAATGAAAATAATCTACCTTGGAAAGGCTGTATTACTCTGATCATACCATCATCTGAGGCTGTTAATCACTCTGGGACCAGCATCTTCTCTGAGAGCCAGAGACAGTCTCAATTTTGACAAATGCTCTTTAAAAATTGCTAACTGGTGTTCTTACATTTTGCGCACTCATTTTGTCCAAGACTTTTGACAAGGCTGTGTCCATTGAGGAGCTGTGGCTCCATCGAGCCTCTCCAACCAGTTTTCAGCCTGAACCCACTTCTTTGTGAGTCTTTTTCTAGTCATGCCTTTTCTGAATCCCATGTGTGCTGAATGACCAGAGGTGGTCAGAGGAAGAAAGAAGGCAGCAGGATACCAGGAGCAGTAGGAGATTCATACATCTGCAAATGGAAACGTGGAATCAACTGAAATAGATGGAAGGAAGAAAGGAGAGAGGGAAGGAAGGGAGGGAAGGAGGGAGGGAGGAAAGCAGGCAGGCAGACAAGCATGGAGAGATCAGAGATATTCTCTCATTTGAAGCCTTGGCTTTTAAAATTCTGGGACCCAGAGAGAGTAAGAGCCCAAGTCATCCCACAGTCACTAACAGAGCTGAGTCCAGGAGCCAGGTCTCCAAAGATAGTTTTATTGCTTCTATTAATGCTTTTAATACTTCCACGACTCTTCTGTTCTATTCTATTGAGTGGTCCTAAGAATAATACTAATAAGTAATAGTTACAACATTGATAGCTGCCCAATTTTCTGAGCGCCTACCATGTGTAAGGCATGAAGCTGGGTACTACAGGATATACAAAGATGAACAAGGTAGGACTACTGGCCTCAGGTTTCTTGTAATCTGTCAGAGATGGACATACACAAACAGGTAGAATACAGAATTCCAGGTCCCAGAGGGAATGAATGGATATGAAAGTCCCAAATGTGCCCTCTCCCACACTGTGGTGTTTTTTTTTTTTATTTATTTAAACACAGTATCACACCATTCCCTCAATAGCACACATATTGTTGAGTGATGCTATATGAAAAACACTTTTCTGTGTCCCGGGAATACAGTATGAACAAACAATAGCTCCTCTTCAATGGCTTTATGTTGTAGGGGAGATGGTAGATAACAAAATGGTTAACATGTTGAAAATAAAAGATGCTATAAAAGTGGCTGAGATGGAATTGGGGCATAGGCAACCTCAGCCTGGGGGGATCAAGCCGGAACGCCGGGATAAATCTCTCTGAAGCAGCAGTGTCTGACCCCAGCTTGAAGGATGAGAAGGGAGCCATGAGAAGAGCTGGAGTGAGAGTGTTCCAGGAGGAAGGACCAGCAGCTACACAAACCTGAGAGAGGAACGGGGTTGGTGTTTTGAGAATAAAAAGGCCAGTCTAAGGAAACACGGCAGAAAAGGGAAAAGAGAGGAAGATGAAGTCAGGAAGAGAAAACATTTGCCAGGCCCCCCGAGAAGGGTTCATCACGTGATCTCTTGTGACTCAGCACTCAAGAACAACTTCCGAGATGGAATTTCAGAGAATTTTAAGGAGGGAGACTTGTTAGGGGTTTTGGTCCAATGTCATGTTTCCATGGGGGAGAAAACAGAGTTTATGAATCCAAGAGGCTTACCCTGTGGGAGTCAGAAGACTCACAGGCTATTACTCCCAGTGAATAGAAATGCACTTAGCAGGGGCGCCTGGGTGGCTCAGTGGGTTAAAGCCTCTGCTTTCGGCAAAGGTCATGATCCCAGGGTCCTGGGATGGAGCCCCGCATCAGATCCTCTGCTCGGTGGGAAGCCTGCTTCTCTCTCTCTCTCTCTCTCTCTCTGCCTGCCTCTCTGCCTACTTGTGATCTCTGTCTGTCAAATAAATAAATAAAATCTTAAAAAAAAAAAAAAGAAAGAAAGAAAGAAACGCACTTAGCAACCTGTCCGTGGCCTTTTCATAATTCCTTCCCCTGTCAAATGCACAGTGACATTCTATGTCCCTCTGACTTTAGAACGAGAGAAATCTCTTGTCTTAGACTCCCATAAGACCACCTGCCTTGTGTCTGGTCACAGGCAGCTCTGTCAGCCTGAAAAACGGAAATCGTTCGGGCCAAAGAAAGTTTGTATTTTGGAAAGGAAAGCTCTCGATGTAGCAAACAGGCCGCCACCATGGCAAGTTACCCTGAAAGCTTCTTCCCCTCCGACGGCATGTCCCAGCACAGTCCCCACCGTTGCCAGTTTGCTCAAAACAGCTGTGCTAGAATCAGCCATGAGCAAGGGCCCCAGCCATTTCCCCTTCTCCTGAACTTCTGAAAAATACAAAAACTCGCCGAGCAGAGAGAGAAGCCAATAAGAAGTAAGGAACGTGCAGCAGGTGGTACCATCTGTGCCCGGCTAATTCCAGCCAAAACAATCTGCTCCCTAGAGTTCCCAGTTGTGGGGAAGAGAAGAGAATCTGACAGTGGTGGAGCCGGGGAGGGAGTGGAGGGAGCAAGTGCCGAGACTATTATTCAAACGTTCAGCTGGTTGGGAAGTAGATTACTGGTGCCAGTGAACTATTATCTGTCTCCTTTTCTCTTTACAACCACGGTGGGAGATTCCTCAGAAGTCTCGCTAAACTGGCAAGGATCAGATCCCACACCTGTGAGACAGACATGGAGGCATCCCTGTGAGTCTGTCACCACTGAGATGGGAGGGACAAACATTCCACAGCAAGACTGGGAAACGCAGCCCACCCCAAGACGGAAAACAAGGCGGGGAGGGAGGGAGCTTATGTTTATTTTTTTCTATTTTCCTAGCAACCAAATTCTCTCCCTCTCTCCAGTTTGTTCTTTGAAAATGATCCACAGTTTAGAATGGGCTTGCGTTCCTCATGCCTGATTCCCCAGGTTGACATTTTCTGAAATAAAATCCTGTCCCTTGATGGACTTCCTTGGGAGGAGCAGATCTCCTCTGGCATACTTACAACCACGGGATGCACAAATGCAAGTATTTCGAAGACGGATCAGATTGTCTGTAGCAATCACTTGCCCTCAACAGAGAGTAACAGAGAGGCAGGGTCCATGCGTTTCACAGATGGAGGAGATGGCAGTGATTTGAGGGGCACAGAAAGACCTGTCTACTGAGAAAGAAAATCCTACCCACTGCAAAATGCCCACCAGCACCTCAGGTTAAGGTACTGTCTCCAGAAAGTCATGTGTTAAATGCAAATACCTGGGAGAGGTGACACTGGCCTATTATCACCTTCCCTTAGATTCACTGACCATGTGGAGCTAACAGTTGAGCCTTGAGAAAGTGGGGCAGGAAAGTTCACTTTTATTGGAAGAAGACTAGATTTTACGTGCTGACCCAGAGAACCAGGACCTCATGGACCCTTGAAAGAAGGATAGGTGGCACCTGTTTGGGCTGAATGGTGTCCCCCAAAAAGGTATAATGAAGTCCCAGCCTCTGATACCTACGAATATGACTTTATTTGGCAATGGGGTATTTGCAGATCTAACCATGGGTGGGCCCTACTCCAACAGGGACAGTATCCCTCCAAGAAGAGGGAAAGTTGGATACAGGCACCATGCCATGGGAAAACAAAGGCAGAGATTGGAGGGACGCAGCTACAAGCCAAAGAACGCCAAGGATTCTGGCCATCGCCAAAAGCTGGGAGAGAGACACGGAACAGATCCCTCAGAAGGAAGCAACCATGCCAACACCTTGATTTTGGACTTTCAGCCTCCAGAGCTGTGAGAGAATAAATTTCTGTTGCTTAAGACTCCTAGTTGGTGGGACTTGGTTGGAGCAGCCCTAAGGAAACCAATGCACCCTCAAAGCAGCCATGGCCAGGGCATCAGCTTTCAGTGCCCGCGTCGGTCTAAAGATCAAGATCAAAGTCTGATCTAACCATTCTCTTGGTGCCTGAGCTTTAACAGATAAAACAAATATCAGCAGGAATATCCCTTTTGGTTTTGAGATGTGTGTCATCAGGAAAAGGACAAACTGCCTGTTCCTTTTCCCAAATGTCTTCTATAAGGTAATCTTTTTAATTAGGATAATTAAATTCTTGTTTCAAAGGGCACCAAAGTGCAAGCATTATCGTCTGATTTCCTGTAAAGAGTATTTTCCTGTCTCCTGTTCCACATGGTGTCCATTAGCAGGAGAAGCACCAAGTGAGTCAGACATTATGGTTACAGGTTTGTGGCTCGTGGCAGTGCTAAGAAGAGGGAAATGAGAAAGGAAAACATAAATTGGGAAACAGTGTCAGAGGGCAGGCCAAGATAATGGAAGAACCAGAAAGCAGAGGAAAAGGGTGTTGTGTGGGAACCAAAACCTTGCTTCAGGTAGGAAATGTCAAAGAAAAATACAGTAATATTTTTTAAACTAGGGAAGGGGGGGTGGGAATCCAAGCCAGATCTTTATTTTGGGGGTTTTTTTTTGTTTTGGTTTGGTTTGGTTTGGGTTTTTTTCAGCCTGAGTTCAGTAACAGAAATTAGCAAGATGTGTCCTCTCCCCTGATTCATTGCTGCTATGTGGTCTGAATCTTTTTTAGCTCCAAGTCTCCTATGAAACTGACTAGTAATACTTGCAGTGTATTTCTACCACTGAGATTTGGGAAGGATCTAGGGAGTTCTGTAGGTAAGGCAAGAGGCAACCCCAAGACAGAAGTGAGTCAACTGGAGAATCTTGTGATAATGTTGATATATTGCCCTGGTGACCGGCAGAGTAAAGCTGCAAATCGGCGGGACCACGTCCTGGAATGAGCTCTCGGATGTGTCCATGAGCTCCATTCTGCCCCATTACTCCTCATCGACTGCTGCCCACACACCCATGAGTGAGCCACAGAAGTACAGGTAAGAATGTCAGGGAATACTTCAACAGAAAATCCCTCCTTTCTGTGCTACAAAAAATAAACCCAACTCTATGCCTTCTTCACAGAAGGCCAGCCTGCCATCCTTTACATTTTTTTTTTCTAGAAGATGGTATATCATCTTAAAAGCCTGGTTTAATTTGCTTTTCTCTAAGCTTTGTGGTATTTTTTTATATGCCATTAGTCAGTTATTGCATGTTACTAGGAATAATAGTCCCACCTAATGTATTTAATTTGTTTTGAAAATCATAACACATCTTTACGCACAGAAGAGGCTGCTTTTAACTCCGTTGATGACTTCCTCTTTAAAAGTCCTCCTTTAAATCCCTAACCACATTCTTCTTGGTTTTCTTCCTACCCACTAACCAGGCTCAGTTCTATTCACTCAGTCCTTAAACGGCAGTGTTTCCAGCGCACCACCGGGGCTCTCCATTCTCCTCATTCTAATCACCATACTTCAGGGACTTTTTCAGCACCCACAGCTTCAATTTCTACCTGTGCATACCGCAGACTCAAAGATTCTTCTCCCCAGTAAGACTTCCCTCCCTCACATTCAAATGAATACTGGGCATCACCACCTGATGGTCCCAATGGCTCCTCAGATTTGCCACGTCAAAAAATGGAGATGGCCATATCGTCCCCCCACCCACCATGTTCCCCCCAAAACCTGGTGACTGTCACCTCCTGGGTTCCTCTGGGAGGAGATCTTGAGACTCATTCCATTATATCTCTAAATGGGTTACAGTTCTGTGAGTCATACTCCACATTCTTTCTTCTACCTGATTCTTGTCCTTGATCACCACTGGCATTGCCTCATTTTAGGCATATGTCAAATCCCAGGGATGGCCCTACTAGCCTCTCACCGGTCACATTGGCCCTATTCTCCCCCAGGAAGCTGACTCCCTCTGACACAGCAGGGGATGAAGCAGCACTGAGGCCTCATGGAGGGGCTAGCAGATAGAAGAATACTACCTTTTTCAAGCTTTCAAGATATTTCTTGATCTTCTTTGTATATGCCTTACTTGAACATTATTTCACCAGTCTTAATAACTGCTGTCTTGACATATATCCTTAAATACAATAGAAAGGGCTATACCAAGAGAAATAACTCATCCACTGCCCTCCCCATCCCATCAATAACTAGACTTGTGGTCTTATCACCTTCTAATTCATTCTGCATTCCCACATTGGTGAAAAGGGCTCTTCTGGTGTTTTTTGCTTTCGTGTCTGTCTTCTCCCTAAATGTGTAAGCTTTTCAAGGGTAGGGACCATGTTATCTTTGTAGTCTGACTTCTCAGGGAGTTACTGCTACCAAGTAGATATTCAGTATGTGTTACTGATTTAATTCACCACTGCCAATTTGATTTTGCCAAAGCCCTACTTAAACATCCTTCAGTGGTTCTCCAAAGCACCCAAAATGCAACTCACACCCCTTAGCATAGCTCACAAAGCTTTCATGAGCTGATTGCTCTTTGCCTCTCTTTCCATCCTCTTTCACCATCCCTCCAACTACATCTGCCTGAACACACCCCCTTCTATTTTCTGTTTTCCCTCTGAAACATAGCTGAGGGGTCACTTTCATAGACAATCTTTCCTGAAACCCTAATCTTAGACATGCCCCTCCTCTTGGCTTCAGTATGCATCCTGTATATGGTTCATGAATGCACTATTCCAAGGTTGGTGTCCAAAAGCCATGTGTTCCTGGAAGGTCAAAAGTGTGAACATTCTGACTCCAGCACCCAGCAAGAATGAAGAAAATGTCAGTCTTCTGGAAAGAGACTGTCAGCAACATCCAGTCTCCCAATGACCCCAGTCATTAGCCAAATAGAAGAACAATTCAGTGACAAGACAGAAGGTAACATAGAAAGTGAGTCATCGCAAAAGGACCCCAATGCACACAAGAAATTTGTATTTTGATACACCTGAAGGTTTTTGAGAATGATTCATGGTTACATTGAGGCATAAATTTTACCCACATGAATGAACCACTTCATTTCTCAAATAATCACTAATTACATATAGCAGCATCAACGGCCTCCACCAACATCCAGATGTTGAACGAATTATACAATGAGTGAGGCAAAACTCACTCCAATCCAACTGAGGTGGGTGAAAGGGAAATAGGAATAAGCAAGCCTTCTACCTAATACCGACTGTGAACATAGCCTTTCAACTATATTAGCAATGACTCAAATGAGGAACACAAACTATACAAAAGAGGAAGAAGTCTGAAGTCGTCTGGGATGCATTTTCTTCAACTTCTCTGGAATTTTCAATTACCTCAGTTTCCTGACAAAGCTTTGCTGATGTGAGTAGTTTACAGTAACAATCAGCAAGATAACGGCAGGATTGTGTGGGCCAAAGGTAAATTTGGGTCTAACATGAGTAACATATCCTGTAGTGAAGGACTGCAGGAGACGTGAGAAAAGGTACAATTCCTATTAGAGATTTTTAAATAAAATGAAAGCCAAATACATTATCACAGAGAGGTGAATCTATTGCCTTCTCTGCTCTTTCTCATGAAATGTAAGTACTTCTTTTTGAATCCTACTGGCTTTTTTTTGGGGGGGGGAGCCCAACACAGGGCTTGAGATCAAACCTGAGCTGAGATCAAGAGTCAGACGTTTCACTGACTGAGCCACCCAGGCGCCCCTAACTGGCTTTTTATAAAGATCCACCATAAAGGCAACATAACTACTGCATAGCAAACAGACTAGAAGGTGCTTGGCCTGCATGTCTTTAAAATTTTATATACTTGAATACACTGTGAGTGCCCTCTGTGTTTAGAGAACTGTGAGTAATTGCAAAACAGGTAGCAGGTCCTTTCCTTGCTTTGAACAGTGGACAGTTACCAAATGAAGTTAAGACAAACAGATGGAAGGTCACAGACAGACAAAAGAATCTTTGGCCTGTAGGAATCTGCCATAAACTGACATATACATGTAAAGTGAATTTCTGAATCAGAGACCATTACAAAGCCTTTTCCTCCAACCGTTGTGACAATGCCTGGCCAACTTGATCAGCCTACTGATCACGCTACTCCAGAGTGTGAGGCTCTCAGATCATGGAGACATTTAGCTGGGTTGATGGAAAACTCTGCGATTTCTCCGGGTCAACATCGAAAGCTTCATTTCTCATCACACAGCACCGAATGTGCGCTGACCGCAGGCTTTTCCTGAGAGTTGCTTTTCTTGGTTTTCTCATGAAATTGCTGATATGAACTGATTCTCTCATGATTTTGCTTTTTTTCTCCTAAAGCTAAGCACAGCGAAAAATAGAACGTTTCAACTGAGGCTTCTGATGTCATTTTCTCAATAAAAAGAGGAGTTGTAGGGGCACCTGGGTGGCTCAGTGGGTTGAGGCCTCTGCCTTCGGCTCAGATCGTGATCTCAGGGTCCTGGGATCGAGCCCCGCATCGGGCTCTCTGCTCGGTGGAGAGCCTGCTTCCTCCTCTCTCTCTCTCTCTGCCTGCCTCTCTGCCTACATGTGATCTCTGTCTGTCAAATAAATAAATAAAATCTTTAAAAAAAAAAAAAAGAGGAGTTGTAAAGGATTCTTAGGTTCCTTCCTACAAAGTTCATGATACACGCACGGTTCTAGTTAAGGGAGCTTTCCCTACTCAACACAAGAAGCTTTGTGGTCATGGCATGAGAACGTATGCTTTCTTCTGAAAAGACCCAGGTTCCAGGCCCAGCTTTGCCCTGATCCCCCACCCCCTTAATTATGTGACCTTGGCTAAATTACATCACTGAACCTCAGTTTACTTATCTCTAAAATAGGAATAATATCGATAACCATCTCACAGGATGGTCTTGAGAATCCAGTGAGACCGTAGATGTCCAAATAGTTTACAAATGGTCAGTATGGCAGGTACTGGGAAAAGGGTAAGAGTGAGCAGAGTTCATTTGTTTCTTTCTTTTTTTTTTTTTTTTTAAGATTTGTTCATTTATGTGAAAGAGAGAGAAAGAGAAAAAGAGCATGAGCAGGGGAAAGGAGTAGACTCCCCCCTGAGCAGGAAGCCTGATGTGAGGTTCAATCCCAAGACCCCAAGATCATGACCTGAGCCCAACGCAGATGCCCAACCGACTGAGCCACCCAGGTGCCCCTCCTTTGTTTCGTTCATCCACTCTCCTTTTGACTTCCTTCGGCAGTTGTCCTTTCTTCCCTCTTGGGCTTGAGAAAAGCATTCCTGTGATAACCCATTCACATAGTTAGGTCCACAGAGAGTTCTCTAAAAGAAACACAATAATTTCAGTATTTAGAAAATTTTCCCAGCATGTAATTTTTAGGGGACCAGGATTGTCTCAAGATTCATCCTCAAAGAGATCCTTTGTCTCCTGGTGGGCGTTAGCCTTGGATGGCTGAAAAAGGAAGGAATGCCTGACAATTATCAGTTCCATGAGAGGCCTCAGAGCATGAGAAATGAGGAGGTTGTTCTGTGTCGATTCTAGAGATGTGGTGCCTCCGCTGCTCTAAATAGATAATCCAGGGTGATAATGAAGTAGTCACAAGGGTGAACCTTTGTAACAAGGCAGCCAAGGCACTGCTCACAATTTGAACCTCCCCGTTAGCCTTTTACATATTTTAAAGAGAGACTTTTAAATCATGAGATAGCCTTGCCTGTCAGATTAATCTGCCCATATGGGGAACCTCTTTTTTAGCTTGGGAGAGACTCAGGAGGGGAAGCTGCTGGAGATGAAAGCTGATGATCCAAATAACAGGAAAATGTTTATAGTTTATGACTATTGTTTTTCTTCAGTTAATTTTAATTCTGATGAACACTAAGTTTTCTTTGGTACTTTTTGTTCCCCTAGTTATTTTTTTTTTCCAGTTATATTGTTCAGCCAAGTATTTCTTAAGCCTCTATGAAAACAACACTACATATTTTTTAAAGCCCATGTAAACAAACATTTCCATGAGGATTGGCTTGAAAAAGACATGTAGATGGCAGCCTGAAAGACCATTCCTGCTGTAAAAACTAAAAGATCTAATAGATCGATTGATAGGTAGATAGACAGATAACACACTAGAACTTAATGTTAATTAAAATGGATTAGAATTATGTTAACTCTTACCATTCTGTTTAGTTCCTTTCTGTTCCTGTAGCAATCTAAACAGGCAGAATGCCTTGATATATTCTGATCCTTGGATGGCAGGATACATCTCCAGTCAAACTGTTCTAAAACAGATCATTTGTAAACAAGTATTTATAGATTGCCAGTAAACACCAGTCATTGTGCTAGACAACAGGAATAGATGTAGAATCATACATGGAAGCTCATGAACGAACAGATTGTTACAAGGGCAACAGGGAAGAAGGAGTTCTGTCTTGTTCTGTGAGACCTCTGCCTGGGAGTCAAGGGAGGCCTTCAGAGAAGAGGGGCTGATTGAGTTTGGTGTTGAAGAACTAATAGGAGTTTGTCAGGCAACTCCTTGAAAAGAGGGTAATGCTCAGGGGCGCCTGGGTGGCTCAGTGGGTTAAGCCGCTGCCTTCGGCTCAGGTCATGATCTCGGGGTCCTGGGATCGAGTCCCACATCGGGCTCTCTGCTCAGCGAGAAGCCTGCTTCCCTCTCTCTCTCTCTCTGCCTGCCTCTCCGTCTACTTGTGATCTCTCTCTGTCAAATAAATAAATAAAATCTTTAAAAAAAAAAAAAAAAAAAAAGAGGGTAATGCTCAAAGGCAGGGCATTGTGAGGAGTGGGGCATGGTAAAGGAATGACGAGATTTCGGTTATAAGTTCCTTTGAATGCTACTGAAAGTCAACTTTATATTTAAATCAATCAATAAAAAATGCCTCCTAGAACAGATTAAGTTATGTCTACCCTCCTTGATATTAACTTCCTTTGTCTCACAACTGCTAATGAAGAACTAAAGGAAGTACCAATCTTTGGGCATGATCACTGCTGCAGGATCATTGCATTATAGGGGAAAGAGGAAAGAAAGCCACTCAAGACTCCCCCTGTGCAATATAGATAAATATGGCTGGAACGCAATCATCACAGTGAAGCAAGTACCAGAGTGATAAGTCATCTCTGCTTAGCTTTTGACCTTTCACCTAGTGAAAGGTTCACCTGAAGTCACCTGGTGACTCCCAGATGTGGATGCTTGTCAAGACTGAAACCTGGTTTCCCATAAGCTATGAACAAATAGATGACTTAGAAGGACATCATCTCATTATTTCAAACAATAGGGAAATTTGAGAAAATAAGTTAAGCATTTAATGAGTTCTTGTTCTCTCTTCCTTCTCTGAGAACGGTATTTTAAAGTTAGCCTCTCTAACAGGAAATAAAATAGCCTGACAAAAGGAACCACAACTGTATTATCTAAACTGGCAGCATAATTGTATGGTGTGGAGCGATACATATGTTCACCACCCTTTGCTGGTTAAACTGAATTTCATTATCATCTCCTTATTTCCACTTCTAATTCTAGAGAACTATTTCCTATAAACAGGCCAGCCCCCTAGTAGTTTTGAGCATAAGAATTGTTTTAAATGCCTGATCCCAACTTTATGGACATTTTCTCTCCTTCTTAATTGTAGTCCCTCAGGAACACAACTAACACACAACACCTATTGCCATACACAGAGGAAAAAATAAATTTACTACTGATTTCAACTGTGTCATGTGTATGGGTATTTATGCTAGCTATGGTTTTAAAAATGACTGCTTGGATTAGGAATATCTATTCTATATTATTATAGTATAATGAACCTAAAGAGTTGATCATTATAAACAATATAATGACACATGATTCTCCAGAATGCCAGAGTCCTCCCAAGTCAATATCAAGTCACTTTTTTTTTTAAAGATTTTATTTATTTATTTGACAGAGAGAGATCACAAGTAGACGGAGAGGCAGGCAGAGAGAGAGAGAGAGGGAAGCAGGCTCCCTGCTGAGCAGAGAGCCCGATGCGGGACTCCATCCCAGGACCCTGAGATCATGACCTGAGCCGAAGGCAGCGGCTTAACCCACTGAGCCACCCAGGCGCCCTCAAGTCACTTTTTTAAATCTAGTTTGTTTTGTTTAAAAATTGCTATAATTACGGGTGCCTGGGTGGCTCAGTCATTAAAGCATCTGCTTGTGGCTCAGGTCATGATCCCAGGGTCCTGGGATTGAGGCCTGCATTGGGCTCCCTGCTCAGCGGAGAGCCTGCATTTCCCTCTCCCTCTGTTCCCAGATTGTGCTCTCACTCTCTCTCTGTCAAATAAATAAATAGAATAATTTATTTTTAAGTTTCTATAATTTGTTCAATTTAAAGAGCAGGTACTTGGTGTGTCTGGGTGGCACAGTCAGTTAAGTTAAGAGGCCCACTCTTGATTTTGGCTCAGTTCATGATCTCAGGGTTGAGGGATTGAGCCTTGCATCAGGCTCTGTGTTCAGCATGAGTCTGCTTGAGATTTTCTCTCCATCTCCTGCTGCTGTCCCCCACCCCCAAATGAATAAATAAATCATAAAAAAAAGAAAATAGTTTCCATATTTTGGATTTGGGGGATTGTTTGGTTTTTGTGTAATTTTGTTGTTTTGGCTTAACTTTTGTAGGAGTGTAAAATTCTCTATTACTGATTCAGACCCGAGGAGTCTCTGTAGGTGTGACAATGTTCCTGAGTGCTGAATCACAGGATGTGGATAGTGAATAATTATAGATAATGGCCACCAGTGAAAACGTCATTAATCAGGAAACCATATCCAGATGCCTCCCACAACGTCCAAAGTCAAAGATAAAGCCTCACATTGCCACTGACTTCTCCTTACCTCACCCCCTTTATTTTCTTCCCCTTTTCTCTCCCCCTTTTCCTCTCTTTCCCTCTTCCTCCTCCTCCTCCACTTCCTTCTCATTCTCTTCTTCTCTATCTCCTTCTCTTTTCTCAGTGTGGACTAAAATGGACCAACTATCCACTCTGTCATAGTATTATTCTCTTGCATCTGTAAACTTCAGCTAGAAAAATATACCATCAGCTTTCCTTTACATGGTTAAAAAAAAACCCAGCAAATAAGCTTTTGAGAAAACCAGGCTTTACGTGCTTTGTGCTTGAGAAAGCAACCACATCATAGGACATTGAGAGTAAAAGCTGCCACCAAACTTGAAGATCTGTGTTCTCAAGTGTAAGAATGAATCTTACAGGGACTATTCTGGGGAGTTAGGAATCCATACCCTAAAGAATTCTCTTACATTCTAAAACTGGATTAACAAATAACAGCCAACTTAACTCACTTCTTTGTATAAAATGTGTCTTCATGTTTTTTAACTTATCTTTTTTCTATTCTCCTTCCAAACAAAGGTATACATACTATATCAAATTTCCCTTTAGATAGAATTTGGAGCAGTAAAGACAGACTAATCCTATTACAGATTTTGAACAGTCTATGTTTTGAGAAAAGAATGATCTTCAGGGTCAAGAATGGTTTAAGGAGAGGTCTTTTCAGACTCCTATTACAGCCAGATGTTTATTTCATTTATTTATTTATTTATTTACTTACTTACTTACTTATTTTTAATTCATTCATTCATTCCATTCATTCATTTTTAAAATGCAGAGAGGAGCAGAGGGAGAGGGTGAGGGAATCTTAATCAGCCTCCCTGCCCAGTGCAGAGCCTGACACACTGGTTATGACCTGAGTTGAAATAAAAAGTCGGCCACTTAACCAACGGAGCTACCTAGGTGACCCAGAGCCAGACCTTTAGACTGAGGTCTGAAGGTAAAAAAATAAAATTAAATTTAAAAAAATTTAAAAGCTTGAATTTCTGCTAAATTGAGAGAGAGAGAGAGACAAAGGCAGAGGCAGAGTTTGAGAACTGGGCAGACACAGCGCAATGAGGCCACAGGACGTAGTAGAGTTTCTGGGCAGTCTATTCCTCCCCTATGGGATTCAGGTGCTTCAGGGAGGGAAGAACCAGCGTGTGAAGAGGTAAGTGGTCTGGCCTCACTGCTCTAGACTGACGTTCTACAACCACAGGAGATACATAGGCCTTTTCCATGACATTACAGTTTGAACAAAATATGCTAAAGCATTGTTTCTATAAATTTTAGTATTTTAAAATAATTTACATTTGGTAGATGGTTAAGATGTGAGCATTATAATCTCATTTGGCTAAACTTGTCAAGGATAAAAATAAAAGTTAAAGAATAAGATGCACTGATAAATTTTGACCGATCATGAGTCACCCCTTGGATTAAAGAGTGGATTCTGTTCCATTCACACTATGGGCAGAGAATAGGAGTCAAGTGTTTTCTAGTGAAAATGTGAGCTGCTGTGAGGAGATGAGGGCCTGGATTCTGGAGGGGCAATCACAGAGTCACAGTATACTTAGGGCAGAGCCATTTCCCAGGTTAACTCATTCTAAGAATGAACTGGAAGGTATCATATCCTAGCCTCCAGAAATGGCAGCTACCATCTGAGAAGACGCCATTTACAAAACTGTGGTGCCATGAAAACATTTAGGGCAAGTAAGGTTCTCAATATTTTCCTGTCGAATACCCAGGTTGCATTGTGTTCCTTTGTAGGCGGCACTTCTATGACAAACTCTGATAAGTCACGTTGCAGGTTATATGAAATTTCTGGCATGCTAGCTGGATTTCTACTCACTCCTCTCTCATCTAAGGATTTGCTTTATACTAGGACACTAGTGAATAAAAAGTGAGGATTTGTTCTTCTAATTTATGAATGTACAGGGTATTGTCAAACTTCAATCTTTAACTCTTAAGAGTAACAAATAATTTATACAGTAGTTCATAATTGATCATAACCTACCAGGCTGTCTAGCCATAGTGGTTAAGAACTACCGCTCTGGGGTTGCCTGGGTGGCTCAGCTGGTTAAGCATCTGCCTTCAGCTGGGGTCATGATACTGGAGTCCTGGGATCAAGCTCCATGTCAGGCTCTCTGCTCAGCAGGGAGCCTGTGCTCCTCCCCGCTTGTACTCTGTTACTATTTCTGTCTGTCTCTCTCTCAAGAAAATAAATAAAATCTTAAAGAAAAAAAAAAAAGAACTACTGCTCTGGAGTCTTAACTCTTCGGGTCTGAGCAGGATATAACATTCTAGAATGTCAGTACTGCTGAAAACTTGCAATGTATATTCTGTTTTCATCCCTCAACTAAGACTTGAAAAGCCTTTCAATTAAGCTTTCTTCACACCTAACTCAGGCTGGGATATTTTCTTTTCTTGGTCAAAAAACTTCCAGAGCTGGTTAGGGCTTCCCTGAAAATGAAAAATATTCCAAACTGAAAAGAGGTTCTCACCATACATCAGTTAGAGCTCTCCAGAGAAAGAGAACCAACAGGGCTCTGTGTGTGTGTGTGTGTGTGTGTGTGTGTGTGTATTTGTCTATTTTCATTTATGTTTATGTATGCATATTTATGTATGTTTTTATTCATGTATGTTTTATTTATATAATATAAATATATTTACATGTGTGTATGTGTGTAGCTTAATGTAAGGAATTGGCTCATGAACTTTATGGAGGATAGCAGGTCCCAAGATTTACAGTGACTCAGTGACCTGGAGACCCAGCAGAGCCACTGGTATAGCTCCATTCGAAGGCTGGCGGATTCAAGACCCAGAAAGAGTCAATGGTTCAGTTTCAATCTAAAAGCAGGAAGAAAATAATGTTTAAGTCTGAAGGCCATTAGGCAATAAGAATTCTCTTACTCAAGGAAGTGTCAGCCTTATTGTTTTATTTAGGTCTTTGACTGATTGGATGAGACCTACCCACATTATGGAGAACAATCTGCTTTACTCTGTCTGCCAATTTAAATGCTAATCTCATCTAAAAACACTCTCACAGAGACACTCAAAATAATGTTTGACTAAATATCTGGGCACCCTGTAGCCCAGTCAGGTCAACCATCATACCCTAAAACATGGAGAATAGAATATAAGGACTTTAGAGTCAAACATTTGTTGATTGAATCTCAAGGTTGTCTCTAGCTTATGTGCAAACTTGAACAGTTTTTTAGCCTCCTTGAGCCTTAATATCCTTATTTTCAAATTGATGAATGTATCTGCCTCTTGGGTTGATGGTATGAGGATTAAATTAAATAACATGTATGTAATAGATACATGAAAAATAAATATAAGGTCTCTGCCGCTGTCTGGGGATCTAAGTATTTCATCTGTATCTCTGGAAGAAACTGTTTGAGACAAATTATTCCTTACGGTAGGTAATATATCTTGGTGTTTTCCTTACCAACAACTATTCCTCATTTCTTCCTTCTGTATGGAGTCCTGATGTTATTCAAGGAGAAGATAGCAGGGCTGTAACTTACATATACCTTAGAAAAGGTGTTAACCCTCCTCAAATCCAAGTGGCTAGAGCATGACTGGTCTAAGCCAATCACAGTGCAGGTGACCCTACTCACCAAATGCCAGTGGCCAAGGGATGAGAATGTGACTCTTGCTAGCCAATGAAAGGAAAAGAGGAAAATGCTGAAGGACCTGTTCGAAAGTTTCTTCACTCACAGAAGAAGAAAAACAAGTGAAAAGATCCTGCTCTGGCTCTTTTTCCATACTTTCCAAGTAAGTTCTAGGAAGACAAAATGTTTGGATTTGAAGAATCCATTTGGTGACCATGAAACACTCAGAAAGCAAGAACAAAGGCTGTAAGGAGAGCCTTGATGCTATTGTTTGTGTACCACACCTCTCTCTAGACTTGCTGTCTTATCTCATCAACTTTTACTTTTTAAGCCACTTTTAGTTGGTTATTCTGTTACTTGCAGCTAAATACATACTAAATGACACAGGGTCTTTGCCAATTTTGAATAGAACAGTTCTCATTGAGACTGCAACAAAAGTTTTTGAGCCATTGAGACATTGAGACTACCATTTTGGACACTGGACAAAAATAGAATTCAATGCCTCTATCATCTACATTTACTCATACACCTATTTCAATGAGCATTTATTATAGGCCCTCATCGTACAAGACAGTGGGATAAGCCACACGGGGGAGAGAGGAGGCTACCAAGATGAATGAGACCTGGATCTTTTCCTAAAGGAAACTTATAGCCTAGTTGGATAGATAAGAAACAATAAAATAAAAGCAAAACCCATAGTTCTGGCCTTAAAAGGAAGCTGGAATCCACCTCTGTAAATCACTAAAGCATGCACCTTTCACATTTTACATTTTATTTTTACATGCCCAGAAACTTGAGCTAAAAGTGGAACAAAAAAAAAAAAAAAAAAAAGAATGAGGTAGTAGAATAAAATAGAAGACATTAAACAAGAGGGTCTGAATCACACTCTCACACTTTACTACTCAAGTTGGAATATAGGGGCAAATGTGATTGATGCCTTAGCTTGGCGCCTCTGGAAAAAAGACAATGAGAAAGGCAGCTTGCTCTACCTGGCTCCCTTTCAGCTCAGGAGTTGGAAAGCCAATACCGAACTGTATTTCTAGGTTTTCTGGCTCTAGTACAATATAATAAATAAGACTCTGGCAATTTGTGTTAGAATCTTGTACTGGGTCAGCAATTACTATGTGTGAGCGTGCTTCAAAACGACAATCCTCTCTGCTACACTCCAAATGGCTTTTCATATGTAGAAATATGATGTACTTTGTTCTTTGGTGTTTAAAGCTTAACTAGACAGAAATGACTCTTCATCATCTACAAAATAGCTAGAGTAAGTCCAAGACAACTCCCCAAAGTAGAATAAAATCCAACATCAAAAGGCAGCATGTTATAGTGGATAAAGATTATAGACTTGGGAGCCTGATAGAACTGAGTGCAAATCGTGGTTTTATGGTTTTTATTCATGTGACCTTGAGCAAGTTACTCTACCACTGTGAGCCTCAGTTTCCCCATTCAGAAAATCAGGATAACAACACACATCCTTCCTAGAGTTACCGCAAAGATCAATGAAGTGATACTTGTGGACAGCAGCTGGCCTCAGCTTGTATACTCAGAAAAGGTTGCAGCTCGTCCCTGTTTCTTGATTTTGATCTTGGATATATTTTAGATCTTTATTGGTACAGTCAACTCGTAACCAGACGGTAGGAGTGGTACAAATATTGCAAAGTGGCGGATAATTCCAGTTACTTAGTTTTTCACTTTTAAATGCTTATCTGTAATTACATTTGATGGGGGATATATTTTAAGAGAATTCACAAGACTTCAAACATTTACATAAAATCAATTGGAGCTTAGTTGGAGATCTCTTCATTTTGTCCCTTTTGCAGAATGTATTCAATAACCAGTATGAAGTGGTTACCTACTATGTGTGTGACGTGCTCTAAGGAGAAGGAAGATGGAGGTGGGTATTTTTTGGGTATTTTTTATAAAAAAGAAAAGAACGTTTTTCACTATCCTGAGAGAACTCGTAAGACTTGAAATCTGTCCTTTTGTCTCTCCTGCCTTTCTCCTAGTTGCTTATGATTCATGTTCCTTCAAAGGGAGAGAGTGCAGGGCAGTTGGGTCTGGATGGGGCATGGTTATTTTTGTCCCTCAGATTCCTGTGGAGCCATACTCTAAGAGTGTTTCAGTGGGTCAGCTAGTTGTCTGTGAGGAATGGGAATGTTATTTAAGCAGGATTTCAGGGGGAGGCAGGGATGCAGATTCTCACAGGGGAAGTCAGAGCCAAGGACCAGATATCTTTTTACAAGGAGTCAGGCAGGGCAGGCCCACTTGAGGAGTGTGATATACGAGGATACAGTGGGGAAGAAGGCAGGAAGGTAAGACAGCAAGTAGTGGGGGTGAAGGTGGGAAGGGAGGGGAAGACACGGTTAATAGGGGATTTCTGGGAGAAGTGGAGAAGCCTAATGATGTTTTCAGATGCTTTCTGTCTGATACATGTTGTGAAACTCCTGTTTTACTTCTTTACTTATAGTAAATACCTTCATTATTCTTCTAGATCCTGTCATTGGACTGGAGTTTCCCTGAGTGTGACACTATACAGTGTCCTGTCTGGGGAGGAGTGGTTACACATCACCAACATAGTTCGATAAATAGGAACAATATATAAGGAAAGATAATATGAGGAGACAAGGCCCAATCCCCAACCCCATCACTTCCTGCTTGCTCCCTGTTTGAACTCTCACTATTGCTTCCAAGAGTGTCATTGTGAAAAAATATAGTGCTTTTAGAGAAACACTGGGTTCAGAAGTAGAGAAAAGAAGAAATTTCAAAAAGGAAAATAAAAGTAAAAAAAAGTAGTAGAGGAGTGTTAGCTGATGGTTAACACTACAGTAGGTCTGAATGTCATTCGGTATTGCTCTCCTTAGAAATTCTTCACCCCACTTTATAGGGGGAGGGAAGAAAGGAAGGGAGGAAGGGATTGAGGGTTGGGGAAGGAGGGAGAAAGGAAGGAGGAAAAGAAAAAGGGAAGGGAAGGAAGGATGGGGTGAAAGGGGAGTAGGGAGGGAAGGATGGAGGGAGAGGAAAGAGAAAGGAGCCCTCCCCACAATGATCCTGGCAACATGAAGGGTCTAGCATTACTTCAGTTGTACACACGTGAATTAGTTGAATCAATGTCCACCTTCATGCCCTGAAGAGAACAGCAGCTGGTGATGGGGGATTGATTAGAGGAGATTGGGGGCACTTTTACTGATGCATGGAAGAGTTGAGCAAGAGACGGGTAAAGAGCTTAAGGCAAAGAAGGAACTAGGCACGGAGATGAGAAGTCCTAGGAGGCAGAAGAGAAGGGAAATCATGAAGAGACTAGCTCCAGCCTCTCTACTTCTCCATCAAGACACCAGGCTTTGGCTTCTACATGTCCTTTGATAACAGTGGTTCGTAAGTGTCAGGGGTTTTAAAGACTACATGGGATGGGTGAAACATGTGTTGGGGATTAAGGAGGGCACTTGTGCGGTGCCTGTGTGGCTCAGTCAGTTAAGTGTCTGCCTTTGGCTCAAGTCATGATCGCATCGGGCTTCCTCCTCAGCTGGGAGCCTCCTTCTCCCTCTCCCTCTGCCACTCCCCCTGCTTGTGCTCGCTCTCTCTCTGTGTCAAATAAAGAAATAAAATCTTACAACAACAACAACAACAACAACAAACTTCTTTACTCAAAAAAAAAAAAAAAAGAGGGCACTTGCTGTGATGAGCACCAGGTGTCAAATGGAATTGTTGAATCACTAAGTTGTACAACTGAAACTGATATTACACTCTGTGTTAACTGGAGTTCAAATAAAAATTTCAAACAAACAACCAAAAGATTACTTGGGAAGCTTATTAAAAGCCTACCTACCTGAGCATGACATCCCCTAATTCTGATATGGTAGGTCTGATGCAGAACCCAGGGATGGACATTTGTTGTGGATTCCAACCACTCTGATGTGAATGGTTCTCAGCACACTTTGCAGAACAATGGCTTGGAGGCAGCTGATTCATGAGTCTTGACACTACAAATGTCCAATAGCAAGTGGTGTTGGCCTTGTTAGGCCTGGTAGGACCAAACATAAAAAAGCCCTGTTCAGATACTGCTCTGTAAAGCTCTACCCACTTTGGTCTACGTCCTTTGGGCATGATTCTGCTTTCAAATGTTGGTTCAGGTTCAGGTTCAGGTTCAGGTTCTGGCATCTTGCTAAGGAATGGACTGAGGATTTAGTAAAGAGAGTCTATACCATGCATGGAATCCATACACTGCAATTACTGAGAAAGTTCAGTTTTCGAAGTCATTCTCAATGAGTATATTACAGCAGCCTTTGATAGTGTGCTACCAAGTTTAGATCAGCAGATAATTTTTATTTTTGCTACACCAGATAATGTTGTTGATTTTATCACGTTTTTCAGAAGCAATACTGAGCTGAGTAGGTGATATATTCCAGCACAGTGTTCTAGGTAAGCAATAGGTGGAGTCGAAAAGTGTAGTATGAGAACAACTCGGGATTTCTGCAGATTGCGTGTTTTCTGGGACAGGCAAGAACCTTGCCTTGGAAATATTTAACAGTCCTGAAAGGGCAAGTGACAGTTCTGTGGACTTAGAGACACGACAGACAGACTACTGACTGTCTCAGTTTTACAGACGCAAAAGAATCTCTTTGAATGAACTAGCAAATATTCTAAAATGTCATGGGTCTGGGAGCACCGAAACACTGAGAACCACCACACTACTTTGGGATCTGGTGCTAAGGAACCATCACATCTCACTGGAGTGCTGAGTACAACCTACATGGACTCAGGTTAGGTAGCAAAAGCTGGAAACAAAAGCTGAAACGTGGGCTGGGGGAAAAGGGAGGGAGCAGAGAATGGACAGAGCCATCCTTGGACTAGGTTTGAACTAGGTCTTCAGGTTGAAGGGCTGACTCCACAGATTCCCTGCCAATCCAGACTAATTTTGATCCTTAGAATTCTCATGGGTGGGGTGAAACATTAAAAGTCTCCACCAAGTGGAATGCAAGCTGGTGCAACCACTCTGGAAAACAGCATGGAGGCTCCTCAAAATGTTGAAAATAGAACTACCCTATGACCCAGCAATTACACTACTGGGTATTTACCCTAAAGTTACAAACGTAGTGATCCGAAGGGGTATGTGCACCCAAATGTTTATAGCAGCAATGTCTACAATAGCCAAACTATGGGAAGAACCTAGATGTCCATCAACAGATGAATGGATAAAGAAGATGTGGTATATATACACAATGGAATACTATGCAGCCATCAAAAGAAACGAAATCTGGCCATTTGCGATGACGTAGCTGGAACTAGAGGGTATCATGCTTAGCGAAATAAGTCAATCGGAGAAAGACAACTATCATATGATCTCCCTGATATGAGGAAGTGTAGATGCAACATGGGGGGTTAAGGGGGTAGGAGAGGAATAAATGAAACAAGATGGGATTGGGAGAGAGACAAACCATAAGTGACTCTTAATCTCACAAAACAAACTGAGGGTTGCTGGGGGGAGGGGGGTTGGGAGAAGGGGGGTGGGGTTATGGACACTGGGGAGGAGGGTATATGCTATGGTGAGTGCCGTGAAGTGTGTAAACCTGGCGATTCACAGACCTGTACCCCTGGGGATAAAAATATATTATATGTTTATAAAAAATAAAAAATATATTAAAAAAAAAAGATAAATTTCAAAAAAAAAAAAAAAGTCCCCACCAAGTGAGGATAGTCACAATTAAGCTATCATAGTGAGCTTAAATAGGATTCTCTATAAATAGACTCTGAGTCTGGGGGTGGCAGGCAGAAGTTTCACGGGTGAGTGGTATCAGGGGATGTGCCTGCATGGAAGAAAGGAAGGCGAGATTAGACACCAGGAGGGGTTGGCCTACAATTTGATTGCAACTGAGTCTTTGGCTAACTTTATAGGAGGAACTGGGCTGACCATTTAAAGTTGTCCTAAAATGAGGCAGAAGAGTTCATACTTTGTAGTTTCTCATCAGCCACCTGGCGTTGGCCTCTACCCTGAAAATGGTTATAACCTTGGGTAAGGCAGTGTTTAGTGAAGTACACAGCTGGGAGCCTCAGCAGCTGATTTCGTGCATTAGTCAGCTCGGGCTGCCATAACAAAATACCATAGACTGGGTTGCTTAAAAATAGTAATTTATTTCTCACAGTGCTAGAGACTGGAA
The DNA here is from genome assembly GCF_902655055.1 of Lutra lutra. Lineage (NCBI taxonomy): Eukaryota > Metazoa > Chordata > Mammalia > Carnivora > Mustelidae > Lutra > Lutra lutra. The sequence continues at coordinate 87,623,266 of NC_062280.1, forward strand.
AGTCCAAAATAAAGGTGCTGGCCAATTTGGTTTGTGGGTGAGGACCCTCTTCCTGGCTTACACAGAACTGCTTTTTCACTGTGTCCTCACCTGGTGGAAAGAGAGAGCATGCTTTTGGGTCTGTCTTCCTCTTCTTCTGAGAACAGTAATCTCATCACCAGGTTCCCACCCTCAAGACTTCTGCTAAACCTAATTACCTCCCAAAGGCCTCACTTCCAAATCTATCATACTGGGGGGCAGAGGGTAGGGCTTCAACATATGAATTTTAGGGGGACTCAATTTAGACTACAGCAGGAATATCAACCCAAAGGAGGGGATCTGTACAGAGCATGAGAATATCCACTACTATAATATCATTTGAGTTTACCACTTAGGATGGAAATCATTGAGCGGGGGTTTTGTGGGAAATGATAAACAAAGAATGTCTTGGCCCCTGACAATAAGTGGTTGGCAGAGGCTAAGCAAGTTACCATTGCCCTGGGGGCACAGGCTGGCTTTAGATGGGCTTCCATTCCCAACAGGAAACTGGAGACTGTCTCAGGAATTGAGATAAAGCCTCTTCCTAAAAAATAGGAAATCACATTGATGCAATCATCAATGGGAGAAGGCAACAGTTCAATATTTATGCGCATAAGCATACACAGAGGGAAAGATCCTACTTTTTCCAAATACATAGCATGGAGTAGTGGAAGTAATTCCAGATCTTTGGAGGATCTGAGCCTTGGCCCGTTGAATTTCTTGTTAAGCACTTACTTAGAACAGGGCTGTTATACAAATTGCAGAGTTCTCATTCAATATCTATGGAGGCTAAAAGTTCAAACTTCATCAATGTTATGTTATTGATATTATCTACTATTACCCACGATCACATACTTTTTTTTATTGGCCATGCTCCAAAGGTGAAGATGCGAAAGTGTGACACCAATGGCATTCTATTGATGCAGTGTAGTAGGAAGGTTTTACAGATTTGAGCTTAAAGCAGAACATCACCCCTAAGCCTCAATGAAGCCCCCAAACTCCCCTTCATGGATCATAATATATGCCCACCTCAGGTTCATTTTTCCAGATTCTGAATTTAAAAGCTATAAATCTCCTATACCTTAAAGAAAACAAATTGACAATCTGCTCTGTATTTTACTATTTATAATGAAAGCTAGTCCCAAATACTCGGTTGCTATGATTTGAGAGATGACATCCTCCTGATGGTAAGGTTTAGGAGACTTACTTATATGTTGCCTTTTCCTCCCCAAGTGCATCCACCTCTGTCCTTCATCGAACTTCGCTTAGAAACTTCCTGTGAATTAGTAGCATTTGAATTTTGTAGTCAGAGCACAAGAGTAGATATCTTGGACATACAATTCATTCTTATAGTCTTTTCCTGTCTGTCTTGAAAAAGTCATACTAATCAATGCCAGCCCTGAGTTATCACACCAAGAATTTGTAATGCCAATTAACTCAAAATTTCTAGCATGTTATGAAGATTTATGACTACTACAGTGATGTCTTGCCTTGCTAAGATGCAAGTCCTGAGTTTGTTAATGCAAGGTGTGTCCTCAAGGATAGAAGAATAGCTTTGGGAAAATGAAAAGTTTCCTGTGCTGATTATTTAAGAGAAACTCTTGTTTAAATAAAATTCAATTCTCTTGTTTATTTTCCCTTATGTCATTTATATGATACATTTTATAGTCTGATTCTTTTCTCTCTTTTACCTTAGAAAAGGAATAAAACTTAGCAAAAGAACTCAATTTTTAAGAAAAATTTATGTATTTATTTGACAGAGAGCGGGAGAGAGAGGGAGCGAGCACAAGCAGGGGGAGCAGCAGAGGGAGAGGGAGAAGCAGACTCCCCACTGAGCAGGGAGCCTGACATGGGGCTCAGTCCCTGGACCCTGAGATCATAACCTGAGCTGAAGGCAGATGCTTAACCCACTGAGCCACCCAGGTGCCCCCCCCCAAATTCAATTGTTATCTCCATGGCTACACCATAGAACTCAGCAAAGAAAAATGATATTTCACCCATGAAAAAGAATTTGTGATGTCCCTTCCATCGTACTCTTTTTGAAAGTAGACAAATGGTAATTCCTACATTAGGTAATGTTTTTTGCCTTATTATCTCTCATAAAGGCTGATGTTCAAGTTCTGGTGTGGAGGGAAGTAGTTGTTAATGTTAATGCTAAACTTTGCAGGTAATCCCACTGCTACTTTATCCAGAGGAAAGTAACATTTATCAAGCACTTAATTTATTGAGCCCGGTCTGTACTTACTAATGCTTCAATATGTTACTTGCTCATTCATCCAGTAAATATTTATTAAATGTGTACTGTTGGCCAAGCAGTGGAAATCCCAAAAAGAATATAACCAGTTCCATGTTTTTAAGAGGTAGAGTCTGGTTCCCTACCCAGATCATTCTGTTTTCTCACAATAACTGACAAAAAAAAAAAAAAAAAAAGTATTAGTATCCATTTTTATTTTGATGATGGAGAGACTGAGACTCAAAAGATCTCAATGATTTGCCCAAGTTCCGACGCAGTACTTCCACTAAAGTCCATCAGACTCCAAACTATGTTCTCACTCCACATTCCCTTTGTTGTTACTGGATAAAACACTTTTACACTCTATTTGGACGGTAGAAACTGAAATGTCAGTAAAGCACTCAATGTCAAAATGCAATGATGTACAGTCTGAAAGCTTATCTTTTCTTTTTTTACTTTCTTTATGTCTATCACTTACATAAAAGATGCCTACAGATGGTTCTTTGCCTTCCCCACAAATTAGGAAAAGAAACAAAACTGCATTGTATGGCAAGCAAGCAATCTAGTTGTCATTCTTTGGTACTGGTTTTCACAGGAGTCAAAACTGAGCAAGCTACAACATTGAGACTCGAATCTAGTCAGGGCTGCTAATCTTCAACAGTATGTTAGTTGAAGTCCTTGAATGTGATTCAAGCTCACTTCACAGTTCGTTTCTCCTTGCCTGAGGATTCTTAGTGCTAACTCCTATTTTCTATGGATAAGTGCTGATGCTAGACAAGGGCAAGCATTTAGTTTTACTGTGGGGGGTACTTTGAAAGAATGACCTGGGGCTTGGCCAAACGCCAAGTCCATTGGAAACTCCCCTCTAGGCTGTGCATTTTTAGGCTGTGGTCATTTTTGGGATTTCCCCCAAAAAAGTTCTCTGTCATGGCAGAAATTTAACAACCCCATTTTCAGAATAGTATACAAAACCGGGATGATATAATTTGCTTTGCATCTTCATTTCTCCATTCTTCTTAAACCCTTCCTCATTCTTAAATCTTTTTCATTTTTGTATTCTTAAATCTTTCTCTATTTGCATATTGAAGTCTTCTTGTAAAAGTCTCTGCTTCCCCTCCAAAATGGTGCACTCAACATTTCCTGACAGTCTATGTCCCATAGAATTCTAGGTACTTTTAGTTTATTATAACCAAGACGAAAGAGAAAGTTTCTAAGTAGCATCTGGCAGGCTTTTAAAGTAATTAAGAGTTACACAATAAATGTTTTGTCAAATACAATTCATGTTTCTAGCAAGCTGTTCCTTGGTTAAAAAACTGGACTAATATATATATTGCATATATATATATTGGGAAAAAAGATAATATTCAGAAACAACAGGTTATCCTATTTGAGTTGTTGATAAAAGCACGAGGTGACTGGATTTTATTTTTTGTTCAACATAACAAAATTTTTAACCTTGGAAATCGCTCCTAGAATAGCAGACTGTTATGAAAAAGATCCTCATTGGAAGAAAGGTAATCAAGCTATCTACATGACTCAAATTGTTTTATTTCCCAAATAGGCCCATGACCTCCACATGTACTAGAAGACTAGAAGTATATTCAGAAATTACTGGTCAAAAACTATCTGTGACCCAGATACTGTTTGGATTTGCATGAGATGTTTCCAAAGCAGTCCGGGAAAGCCCACAAATTCAAAGCAGCCTCTTTATCCTCACCCCATTTCTGCTGAGCCCAGGAACCTTATTTCATTTCCTGCATGGTAGGCATTTTTTAGGGACTAGGTAAGCCATGACATCTGCACCACTTTCTGAGTCATTGTCGTGAAATGATACATACTTGGGTGTAGTGCAGCTACTTGGTTCCCAGAGAAAACAAACAAACAGAAGTCAGCTAGGAACTTGAGTTTTGCTAAAAACAAAGACAATGTACAATTCAAAACATTTTATTTATTTTTTAAAAACAAGGCCTTCAACTTTTAAGTTTTCAAATGATATTTTCTAACCCTGAGAAAATATTTTCAGTGAGAGCTTTTGCTCTCCTTCAGGCATAGGCCATCGTGTATGAAGGCAACTGGTCCGGCCTCTTCCCCAAACATCTGTCTCTGGCAGAGTGACACACAAAGCTCCTATCTTGATACACTGGAGGGGCATGTATTCATAGAAAAACCCCTGTATTGGAATAGACTTAAAAATAATGCCATCATTTTTATCTATATAAAGGATAAATATTTATTGATACTATTGACTGTGATACAGGACAGTGTCCTACGTTCTGCTATTAAAGGTAAAATACAGTTCCCACTCAGAACTTAGAATATTGCACTTGGGGATCAGGATGAAGCATGAATATAATAGCCCCCAAACTGGGGCACCTGGGTGGCTCAGTGGGTTAAAGCCTCTGCCTTCAGCTCAGGTCATGATCCCAGGGTCCTGGGATAGAGCCCCACATTGGGCTCTCTGCTCAGCAGGGAGCCTGCTTCCTCCTCTCTCTCTCTGCCTGCCTCTTTGCCTACTTGTGATCTCTGTCTGTCAAATAAATAAACAAAATCTTTAAAAAAAAAAAAGCCCCCTAACTTTAATATATTATGAAATTACCAATAAAATGTATAGTGATTTCAAAAGTGGAGGAGGAAATAACAGAAGTTAATTCTCCAGCTAGTTAGAATAGAATGTATTTAGGGATGGTATTCAGATTTCTTAAATGTTGATGTAGGGGACAGAAGCTAGCACTGTTACCAGAAAATTCCTAAAACAACAACCAAAACAAAAAATTTAATAAATGGTTAAGCCTACCTTCTTCTCAAGTGAGGAAGAAAGTTGGATTGAAAAGTGTTATCAAGGGCGCCTGGGTGGCTCAGTGGGTTAAGCCGCTACCTTCGGCTCAGGTCATGATCTCAGGGTCCTGGGATCGAGCCCCACATCAGGCTCTCTGCTCAGCGGGGAGCCTGCTTCCTCCTCTCTCTCTCTCTGCCTGCCTCTCCGCCTACTGTGATCTCTGTCTGTCAAATAAATAAATAAAATCTTTAAAAAAAAAAAAAAGAAAAGTGTTATCAAGTACTTATATTATATGGGCTTGGTTGAGATACTTAATTCTCAAATCGTAATAATATCCTGGTATCATTTGCTTTCTTTTTTTTTTTTATGCTTTATTGTTATGATGAACTGATGGGTGGAGGGGTCAGGTAACTTGCCCAAGGTCACACATATAAAAAATAGTAGAGTTGGGATTAAAAGCAAAATCCAGCTAGCTTCAACTGAGTGGCTTTGCATAAGCAAAGGCCGACAAGGAGAGGAAACCCAAAGCATGTGAAGCAATTTCAGGATTTAACCAACAATTTAAGCCCAGCCAGCCATGGCCAGTTTGTGCCGTGGTCAGAGCCCGCCCATGCTGGTGGCTTACGGCCACGAAGTCCATTCCTGGCTCCCATTTACATGGTTGCCGCAAGCCTACTGGGGCTCTGTCGTGAGCTCTCCTCACTCTAGGATCCAGTTTGAAGGCACTACCCCGACTTTGAGTATTATAGACCTTGTTGCTGGAGGGAAAACTCCTTCTGAAAGCTTCTGCTTGAAAGTGGCATGTAACACTTTGCCCTCATTTTGTTGAGCAAAGTAAGTCACATGAGCAAGCCTGAGGTCAGGAGGACAGAGATGTGTAGTTTGTCTCAAGGAGGAGTGGCAAATATCTAGAGAAGAACACGACCGATCAGTGCTGGCCCTCAGTCGTGTAATACCACTCCCAACCAAAATTCCTCTTTATTCATGGGACTAGACCCCATGGTCAGGATCTCGTGATATCCTCTATCAGGTCTAGATGTTGCTCATTTTGATCTAGAGAACTATAAAGTAAATAACAAGTTATTTGTCCCCTACACACTCAATGTACAATGATGGAAAAAGAACCGGGTAACCTCAGGAAACTTTTCCACGTGGTAAAGGAAAAAAGTGGAGACAAACAAGAATCTCTGGGTCATCAAAATCCTAAGATTCCACAGGGCAGCCACAGTGAGGAGCCACTGGTGTGGGGGTGGGCCTCCCACTTCCCATCACTACAGATCTGGGGCAAGCTTAATCTGGGGGATAGTGTGATGTGCTTTGAATTGGAAACAAAAGCAAAGGTCTGATTTTACCTGGACTAGGACTTCAAATAATTGAGAATGAATCAATCTGGGCTATAGGAAGTAATCAAGAGCTCTGGGAACAGGTGAAGAAGTTTTAAGGGACAGAGAAGGGAAATTCAACAGAACACTGGAGAAAGCAGCCAACTAGAGGAACTGCAAAATCATTGCATGTTTCTGCCTCACGGAGTTCAGACTTTTTGTAAAGTCCGAACTGGCAGATTGGGGGTGTGGGTATCGAAGATGACTGCATCTTATATCCTTGATGGCTGGGAAAACACTGATAACTATACATAGACACTGGGAAATAGAGAAGAAAACAGATTTCAGAAAGGAGGCGATGGCTCTAACTTTGGGTATTTTAGATTTGCTAAGTGCTCAACCTGGAGCTAAGTATTATATCAAGAAAAAGTGAAAGAGCAGAATTGTAAGAAGCATGTTCCGATTCAGGAAGCTCAGAGTAGATTGGGCTAAGTACGACTGACTTCCAAGACGCAAATTGGCAATGTCATGTTTAGACTCGGTTGTCGATCCACTTTCAATGAAAGTGGGGGTGTGGGAAGTTCATTCCCTCTCATCTGCCTTCGTGGTGCTGAGACTATGCCCTATCTGTCCCAGTGCTGCCTTTATCGCTCCTAATGATATCTGTCGAACGTCTTTGGCTGGAAAAGCCAAACGTCAGAGTTTCCAAGTAGCTCTCTCCCCCTTGCACAACATACAGCCTTCATTGCTGAGGAACATCCTTGGACAGGCAGCTCTCAAGGACAGAGACAAAAAGGGCACAGCAAGATCGGGATAACATTGATGGCCTCCAAACCTAAGCCACAAAGAAGTCTGGACGGCTATATGTCTGACTGAATCACATGTCGTGGGTAGACATCCTTGTACCACTCTTCTAGGAATTTATGCACCACCACGGAATAGCTCATTTTTTCCCCCTTTTTCCTTTCTCCAAGGTAAGTCAAAACTCAACAAATTATCATCTCTACCACAACAATACAATAATTTTTCAAAAACGTGCTATTTATCTTAACCTATAATCAGTTTATTCTCATTTTAATAAAATTAAATATTAAAATATATTATTTTGTTAAGATATTATGTAACTTAATGTTAATATTAACAATATTTAGTTAGTGTATTGTTTTAAAGAATAAGTAAAATAAGAGTAAATAAAGTATTTTCAAATGTCTCTGCTTTAATTTCCAATATGCAATTAACAGTAGCTATAACCCATATGTTATTTTTTTGTATTTTTTTCAGTTTTATTGAGGTATAATTGGCAGATAAATTTGCAAGATATTTAAAGTGTGCAATATAATAACACATATACCCTATGAAAGGATTGTTCCCTTCTGGTTAATTAACACTTCCATCACCTCACATTTTAATCTTTTTTTTTTTCTTTTTTGGTGAGAACACTTAAGTTCTACTTTCTTATCATATTTCAATTATATAATACACTGTTATCTAGTGTAGTTGCGATGTTACACATTAGATCCTCTGACATTATTCATCTCATATTGGAAAGTTTATACCTTTTCACCAAGCTTTCCCTATTCCCTTCCACTCCCCAGCTCCTGGCAACAACTTTTTTGTTTTCTATTTCTATGAGTCTGACTTTCTATTTAGATAATTCCAGGTAACGTCTGTCTCTCTCTGTCTTTCTTATTTAATTTAGCATAATGCCCTCAAGCTCCATCCATGTTGTCTCAAAGAGCAAAATTTCCTTCTTTCTCATGGCTGAATAATATTCCATTCTATCTCCTTTATCCATGCATGCATTGATGGGCACTTCAGCTGTTACCATATTTTGACGACTGCAAATAGGCTGCAGTGAACACGGGGTACAGATATCTCTTTGATTCTGTGACTCTTCGAATGTGGGATTGCTGGATCATATGGTAGTTCTAGTTTTTATTTTTTGAGGAACCTTTACGTTTGTTTTCTTTAGTGATTGTGTCAATTTACATTCTTACCAACAGGGCACAAGAGTTCCCCTTTCTCCATATCATCACCAACATTTACCTCTTCTTTTTTTTCATGACAGCCATTTTAACAGATGTGAGGTGGTTATCTTTTTTCTTTTTTTAAGATTTATTTATTTATTTATTTGACAGAGAGAGAGATCACAAGTAGGCAGAAAGGCAGGCAGAGAGAGAGGGGGGAAGGAGGCTCCCCGCTGAGCAGAGAGCCCGATGTGGGGCTCGATCCCAGGACCCAGAGATACTGACCTGAGCCAAAGGCAGAGGCTTAACCCACTGAGCCACCCAGGTGACCCCCGTGGTGGTTATCTTATTGTGGTTTTGATTTGCATTCCCCTGATGATTAGTAATGTTGAGCACCTTTTCAGATATTAAAGTTAAGCCTCTAATCCATTTTAAGTTGATTTTTTTGGTATGATACAAGATAGGGGTACAGTTTCATTCTTTTGCATGTGCCTGTCCAGTTTTCCCAACTAGAAGTCATATTTTAAAAAGCTTGGTAGGATCCTAAATAATTGTTAACATAAAAGGAACTGAAGACCAAAAATTTCAGAACTGAGCTATATCATTTGATCTACCTCTATAGCCTACAAATCAATTATTAATGTCACTGCCTACACTTTGTCCCTTATCTACAACAAATATCATTAGTTTTGCTTGGACCAAGGACTATCACTGTATTTGAGAATGAAGGAGAGCCTACTGGAATCAAAGCATCTTTGTATAAGATCCCTGTCTTTTTCGCCTCTGTGTCTCCAATATCTAGCCCAGAGCCTTACACGTGGTAGCTGCTTAGTAAAGAATGTTATACAAAGGTACAGAAATGATAACAATTTCTTTATTCTAAGACTTTTAAAAAGTTTATTTATTTGTGAGAAAGGCAGAGAGCAGGAGGAGGGGTGGGGAAGGGGAAGAAGAAGGAGAGGGAGAAGGACAAGCAGACTCCCTGCTGAGTACAGTGCCTGAGAAGACAATGACAATAGCAATGACCATGTGGGGCTCAATCCCAGGACCCTGAGATCTTGACCCAAGCCAAAGTCAGAGACTTAACAGACTGAGCTACCCAGTCACCCCCAATAACTTAATTTCTTGACAAGAAAAAAATGGTTTTCTTGATTGCTTGATGCTCAAAGGAGAATCTGAAATGATATTAATGATGCTAAAAGGAGAAAGTGCTGAAGTGACCTATCACCAATAGACCTGAACGAACAACAAATGCCATTATATTTTAAAATATAGCAATAAAACAGTAACAGTTAATCCTTTTTTTTAAAGATTTTATTTATTTGACATACAGAGATCAGATGTAGATGTAGATGTAGATGTAGATGAAGGCAGAGGCTTTAACCCACTGAACCACCCAGGTGCCCCAGTAACAGTTAACCTTATCTGAGTGCTTCGTGTGTCAAACCCTAAACTAATCGCTTTAATCCACCAACTCATTTATTCCTGAAAAAACTTCAGGAGTTAGGTGTTCTATTCTCAATTAACAGACGATACTGATAGTTTCAGAGACTGTAACATGCAGCTTGCCTAAGGTCACACACTGGGAGGGACAGAGCTTGGATTCTGACTCCCCCAAAATGTACTAATTCCCTTGAAAATGGGAAGAGCTCTTTTAAGCCTCCATGTCCATTACATCATCCTTTTCTCACAGCAACCCCATGTTAGGTGAGAGCCTCAGGTCATAACCCTAGTTACAAATGTGAAAACTGAGGTATTGAAGAGTCCTGCCAGCGGCGCCTGGGTGGCTCAGTAGGTTAAGCCTCTGCCTTTGGCTCAGGTCATGATCCCAGGATCCCAGGATCGAGCCCCACATTGGGATCTCTGCTCGGCAGGGAGCCTGCTTCCCCCTCTCTCTCTCTGCCTGCGTCTCTGCCTACTTGTGATCTCTCCTTCTCTGTCAAATAAATAAATAAAATCTTAAAAAAAAAAAAAGAAGAAGAAGAGTTCTGTCAATTGTCTAAGATCCCACATTCAGTGGGGGACAGAGCAACATCCTGCTTTTGCCTGGAGCCACTATCCCCAAGGGATGCTATGAAGCCAACAGGCATTTTGAGGTGAACCAACAGTCATTAAGTGTGTTACAGTGGTTGCCCTGAGGTGAAGACAGACTCTGTCTAAAGTCTGTCTTTCAAGGACTAAAACCCTATTCAGTACAATTCATTGATAACTTAGAGTACTATTGCTTGGTGAGTGAAAGTATACTATTTAGGCAAAGAGAAAAGCTAATTGTATATAGGACAGGAATCGAATGAGAGATGACTTAGGGCAGAGAAAGGAAATGTAGGAAACAGGTAAGAAAGACTGACTGCTCTATAAATAATTCCTGCCCACTCTGATTTTTTTCCCAGAGGTATAAAGAGGAGCAATCAAGAGATCAAAATTTGGGTTTGGGTTTGGAGTTTTTTGCTAATCCTATCAATATGACCTAGGGTAAGTCACACTATTCCTGAGTCTCAGTTTTATATCAGTAAAATGAGAGGGTTGAGCGAGAATAATTTTCCATTTCCCCCCATGCCACTCCCAGCCTCACTGCCAAGAGATAAAACTCTCAATACATTGTGTTTTTCCAGAAAGAATACTTAATGTATACACAAACATACATATATATGCATGCATATATATTTTTTCACACAAATAGTATTACAGGATTCATATTCTTCTGCAAGTTGTATTTTTAACTTAATTAGAAGCCTTGAAGATCTTTCTCTAACAATACATACAGATTTATTTTTCCTTTAAAAACAGCTATTTAGTATTCCATTGTTTGATGGCACCATAATTTATTTAGACAGATCCCTATTGAAAGACATTTAGGTTGTTTCTAATTTTGTTGTTGTTGTTGTTGTTACAAACATTGCAGTTGAGAACCTCCTAGAGCAATTTAAATCTTTAGTGTTTGTCAGAGAATACATCACTCTGTGGAACTCCTAAAGCATCGCCACGAAGCCCCAGGGTTCCAGGAAACACAGTTTGAAAACCACTAAACAAGATGATCTTGAATTTCCTTTTCTCTCAATTAAGTGAAACTCTTTTAACCTTTCGCTTGCGCTTGTTTCACTCCACATTATTTTGCAGTATCTCCTAACAGTTTTGAGTGAGTAGATAGGTTTTGTCTTCCAAACTAGATTATAATGAGCGAGGTTTTGTCTTCCAAACTAGATTATAATCAGCTTTCGCTCCTGATTGTTCAGCACTTTTTGCATTCCTCAAACCCTTAGGCTACACTGAGCAAGGCAGGAGGAGTGCTCAACAAACACACAGTGACTGGTATTAGAAGAATATTGGGTTGGTAATACAGAATACATAGCTATACTTCTCTGTTGATTGTCATTGTCAAATAGAGCCTGGGTGCCTAGCCATTAACCTTGATTTCTGTGGAGAGATCCTCAGTTTTAACTGTCACGCGGCTGGGGTGGAAAGGTAAATGGCTAGCCCTCCACGCAGACTTTGCGTTTCCAGGGTGGCTGGCCGTGCACTGCTCTGCTGGCACCAGGTAGATTGTAGTCTATGTCAGTGTCACCTCCTAGAGTTGTGCTCCAGTCAGCTAAATTCACGCAGAATACAACATGAATTGTGCCCCCTAGAATTGTACGGGGCATCAGCAAAATCCATGTTGCCCTCTCCTCTATTCTGAGCAAATTTGTTCCATCCATTCTTGCCTCAGTTACTTGAATCTCTAGCCCCCCCATTCTACTTACTATCTCCATGTAAACATGCTGTCTCTTTCCTCAGCCCAGTAGTGGTCATAATAATGAGGATACAGCCGACAAATCCCTTACCTACATCTCATCTCTTCATCTTTCATGGATGAAGGTTTTGAAGGAACATTACACCCCTGTCCTCAATTTTACAACCACTCCACTGGCTGATTTTCAGGTATTATCCTACTTGAATTCTCATCACCTTGTTTTTCTGGAAACTCTCCTCTTCTCCCCTGGTTTTTCTCCCATTCTCTGTTCACCTCTCAGGCTTCTTTATAGAAATTCTTCTCTCAACTGAGTCCTTACATCTCCTGTCTCCTGGAGCTCCATCCCCTGGCTCTATTATTCTTAGTGCAGTCTCTTTCTGTTTCATTGGCCTCAGGGCAGGTAGCTTCCTCTAAAACTTGCTCCTCCAGGTTCCATGCTTTTTTCATTCCATTTTTCAAATTCTTTTTTAATTTGCTGAATATACTACCATCTGCTCTGATGTTCAGCTCTGAAAACTTAGACCCTTACACCACTCCCAATCCCACTGCCAAGAGATGAAGCTCTCGGTACACTGTATCTTTCCAGAAATCATATTTATTTATTTATTTATTTATTTATTTATTTATTTTAAAGATTTTATTTATTTATCAGAGAGTGAGAGAGCCCACAGAAGGAGAGGGAGGGGGAGAAGCAGGCTCCCCACTGAGTAGACAGCCCCACACTGGGCTTGATCCCAGGACTCTGAGATCATGACCTGAGTCGAAGGCAAATGCTTAACCAATTGGGCCATCCAGGCGCCCCCAGAAATAACATTTAATGTATATACCAGTTCGTATATATTATAAAATCAAGTCACCCTTGACTTTCCATTCTCTCCCATCCCTAACATTCAGTCAACAAGTTCAGTCTTCTCCCACTCTTACATGTATTCAACTCTGTTCACGTCTTCCTAGCCCCACAGACATGCTCCAGGCACACCTCCTGGATTATTGTCAACAGTCTCCTCATGGGAATCCTTGCCTCTGGTCTAGTCCTTGCCAATTCACTGGGCTTCAGGTGAACTTCCTAAAACATTAACACCGCTCAGCTAAACCAGATGGTTACAATCTTCAGTGAGTTCCTATACCATTCAGGGTAAAGTCCTAACACCTTTGCTTAATACAGATAGCCTGTTGATGTCACCTTTATCTCCATCATCTCTTCCATTTCTCCTTGGTATCTTTTACATACTCTATTTCTTCTTTCTGGAATACCATTTCTCATCTTCCTCTCCATTTCTCCATCTTTGCTTCCTTTAGTGTAACACCAAATTTCATCATTCTCATACATCTATCTCAAGCATTGTGTCCTCCAGGAAGCCATCCCAAGCCCAGATTCTTATTTAATCTTCTCCCTCAGGCTATGCTCACACAGGTCTTGAATATAACTTTCTCTTTCTCTTTTTTTTTTTTTTTTAAAGCAAGCTCTATGCACAACAAGGGACTTAACTCACAACCTATCTAGATCAAGAGTCACATGCTCTACTGACTGAGTAGAATATAACTTTATCTTGGTATTTGCCAATGTGTGGCAATATGTCGCTGATTGATCTTTCTCTTCACAATAAATAGTATTTTTTGATATTTCAGTACTTAGAACGAAGAATAAATATTTGTTGGATGAATGAATAGACTGTCTTTTGATGGTATTATCTTGTGGAAGAGTGCCTGTTTTTGTTAAATCTGAATACCCAAATCTTGAAAATTTAATACATGAACTTTAATATTTTTTCCTGATTATGAAATTATGGATTTAGTTATAATTGGTGTAAAGCACTTTAATGCAAATGAAAACTAATTTTTAACACATTTATCTTTCTACTTAACCCCTCTCCATTATATTATTAAAAAACAAACAAGGTCAAGAAACTATTTCAGTCTAGAGAAAACAAAAGAAAGCTGCTATCTATACTATTGATGTTTTGGAACATTGCCAAATAAGAGTCAATGAAAAGTGCTCAAGAGAAAGTTCTTAGAATACTTTTTTTGAAAATAAAATGAGGATAATTTCTTTTTATAGTATTTACTTTGGTCATCTATGTATCCTTTCATTCTTGTTTTGCCTTATTCCTGTTTCTCCCTGGAACTCCTTATCTCTCTAATCCTGTGTCCTGAATGCTCTTACTTTATCTCTCACTCCACTGCTTCCCTCCAGGTTTGCTCGGTCTGTCTCCTCCCCAGGCTGGGTTCGCCAGGCTCTCCGTGGCCCCCTGACCCTGTCTTCCTCTCCCAGGACTGTATTCCCCTTGCCTCTCATTTGCCTCCCAGCAACCTAAGCAGAACAATACTGGAAGTGGAACTGGCAAGCTGACAAAAAGGAGACCAGTTGGAAAGAAAACTTTACTCATAAAGAAAGAGGCAAATATCTTAAAAAGATCTGTGGGAGGGTGTTTGCTAAATCATCTGCTTCTTCAGATGTGGAACTTTCACCAAGATGGTCCCACGGCCGTGGAGGTGTGCTGGAAGTACCTTCTCGAGCTAGATGACTGAGCAGATGCGAAGAATTACAGACCTCAGTAATTCAGCCTTGAATAAAATTCAAGATTTCCCCCCCCTTTATTCATGTTCTTTCTTTCTTTCTGAAAGCCCTGTTGCAGGAATTCAAAGGGCTGAGTTCTGCCCTCAGCTGTGAGTCATGACTCCCACTGAAGCCAGGAGCTCATATGTATGTATTCAGAGGAAGTATTGGGCCTTAGGGACTCAGATTAAATAACAACAGCCCAGTCGTTTGTTTGCTTATTTGCTTAAACCTTTATAAAAGAAGCACGAGGCCTGCTGTACCTGAATGCCTTTTTATAATCATTTTAAAAATACACAGTAGAATTTAAATTCCCACAGTAGATCTCCTGCATTATAGCACAAATAATAACAGTCTATCTTACCCTGTGCCCCAGGTCCAGGACAGAGGCAGAGGGAAAGAGGCGGGAATGAATTTGTAACGTGCCAGCCTTTCACTGAGAAAGTTCTGTTTGTATCCCCAGGGAATTCAGCACCAGGGACTGAGATTCAGTGTTCCCTGTAAAAAGCATGAAATACCTAAACAGCCTTTATTTTCCAGAGCTAGACAACTGAAGGTAACAAGGGCTACTCCACTGGCTTTAGGAGAAACGAAGACGTACAAGTTCAATTTCCACCCCGGACTTCTCTCTCACGCCTTCTCCTCTGACTTCACAAACACTTTTCTCTTGTCTCTTGGGTTCTGCTTACACACACACACAAAATAAAAATAAAAATCACATCCAGTACAAGTTCTCTTTGCTATCCCACTCCCAGAGGGTTCATCTTTGTCCCACTAGTGTGGAATCAATGTACTTAATCAAGATAATGGCTATATCAGATAATTTTCTTAAAAAACAGGATTATTTCTCTAATGTCTAAAATATGTAAAAACTTATATCTTCCATTCCTGTTATACTGTATTTTTTTTAAAAAAGCTTTCATTTATATTCTTATTGGTTTAAAAGATGCCATATGCCAAGCATTATAAAACAAGAAAAACACAGTGATAAATAAAGCAAAAAGTGAATGATCCCACCAATTTTTACTTTCCAGAGGCAACCACTTTTAACAATTTCCCTAGTATTCATATTTATATTTTAAAATGTAAAATAAAGTATTGAAGAGTTTGGCCAGATGGTATACACTGTTTTTTGTTTGTTTTTTTTTTTTGTTTTTCTTCCAGACATTTCTCAGTTCCCTACTACGCAGCAAGGTTTCTAGGGGCAGACAGGAGTGTCTAGACACCTCTGGCTTTTTCTAACACTGGCCCTGGAATGTAACACCTTCTCTGCCCAAGCACAGAGCTACCTGCTGACAAATTCCTTCCCTGTAGCTTGTCTTTATCCTTCATCTGACTGCCTGCATACAGTGGAAATGTCTCCCTATACTTCTGATTTCCCAAACGCCAGGAGTCAGAGTTCACTTTCACTGTGTCCACTCTCTATCTAGCCTTTGCCTTTGCTTTTGGCGTGAAACTCGACACATTGGCTCCTACGGCAAAACTAGGCCTGTGTTTGTTTCTGGGCACAAAGAGGATTAAACTGACCCAATATTAAACAAACAAACAAGCTAAACTTTGTAACACTGGCCTTGCTTATAGATAAGCATTGCTAATAGAAAACTAAGGAAACAACAATGACAACAATTTAGTAGGATTAGATAGCATTTATGTGAATGGTTACTACTTATGTCTAAACGCTAAGGTACACCATACTGATGAACCACATCACTCAATATGTGTCGTCATTCATTCAGTTACCTAACAAGCATTTATTGCCTAATGAGTTTTAATTTTGTTGTAAATGTGATTTTATTACACGTGCATTAGGTATTGTTGCCTAGGTTAACCCCCTCCTTCTACAAATATCATCCTCATTCTTTGGAATGATTACTGCTTCAAACATACTCTCTAACTCAGCACAAGCTGCCATATTTAGTTATTTATTTATTTAAAGGATTTATTTATTTGTTTCAGAGAGAGAGAAAGAGCGCATGCTCGTGCACGAGTCCTTGCACAGGGTGGAGGAGCAGAGGGAGACGGAGAGAGGATCTCAAACAGAAAGCCTGCAGAGTGCAGAGTTCAGTCCCAGGACCCCAAGATCATGACCTGAGCTGTAATCAAGAGTTAGACGCCCAACTGACTGAGCCACCTGGGGGCCCTGAGCTGCCTTATTTAATGTGACCCACACACTTGACCATTATCAATGGATCCAGTAACAAGCGCTGGATCCAACCTAAGCCAAAAAGATTTTTTTCTGCAAAAAGAACAGACTGCCAGTTTGGTTTTGTCCTGAAGCTGTGGAAATGAGACCTGAAACTCAGGATCTACTGGCTACTTTGTTTCCCACATGTGAACCAGTAGTTCTCAACCCTAGCAGCTCCTGAGGGTCACCTCAAGAAACTTTTTCAAAATGCCCTGACATCAAGCCTTGGAAATTCTAATGGACGTAGTCTGGAATGAGACCCAGGTGTCAATATTTCTTTAAAACTCTCCAGGTGAGGAATGCCTGGGTGGCTCAGTTGGTTCAGCAGCTGTCTTCAGTTCAGGTCATGATCTCAGAGTCCTAGGGTCAAGCCCTGCTCAGTGGTGAGTCTGCTTCTCCCTCTGCCTCTCCTCTCACTTGTTCTCTTTCTCTCTCTCATAAACAAATAAAATCTAAAACAACAACAACAAAACAACCCTCCAAGTGATTCCAGCAATGAGGGCCACTACCTGGAAGAAAAGTTTACAGTGAGAGAAGAATAGTCATGAGAAGCAGCAGCTGGCCAGAAGAGACACACAGACACATACACACACATCGGACAAACCCCAGTTTCTGGTATTCGCAGGCTGAATTGCTTCCCAGGCCTTCTTTCTCACTATTCCGTTGACAAATTCTTTTTTCAATTACCTGAGATATTCCAGTGTCTTTCCAATAAATCCTCCTTTTATCCTAAGCTAATTTAAGTTGCGTTTGTGTGATTTGCAAACAAAGTCCACGCTAGATCTCTGGTTTTGTATGCTCAGGCTTAATAGATTTTTACACTTGTAGCATAGTTCCTCTCCATTCATGTCCTCATTCACTCATGCATTAAGCAATAATGCCCACAATATTCCAGGTTCTGTGTTACTTACCAGGAATATTAAACAAAGAGACTCCACGACCTTTTACTTGAGCAGCTTCCATTCTGGCAAGGGAAGGGGCATATCAGCAGAAAGGAATAGCAACACAGGAAGTGTAATACTCGAAGTATTGGCTGGTTTATTTTGAGAACACTGAGGACATGTGTAGTCTGGTAAAATCCTGGAAGCCTTCAAAGAGGAGGTGGCCATGGTATTGCTTCAGGGGAGTGAATTAGTGTCACCTGGTAGATAACAGAGGGTCAACAGGAAGAATTACAACACCAATGGTCCAGAGTTATAAGAGAGTAAGGCACATGGAAGGAATTGCTGTATTTCTGTTATGGCTGGAACTGAAAATTTATGCTAAGGATTGGGGGGTGGGAGAGAGAAACAGAGGATAGACCATGGACACCTGTAATTTACCATGATAAATATTTGAGATTTTGTCCTGTGCCTTCTGCAAAGATTTTGGAATGCTTTGGATAGAGCAGTGCTATGAACAAGTTTGCACGTCGGACAAACTTCTCTCGGAGAAGTGATTGATCAGCGACCAGATGGCCAGGGAAGAATCAAGTCAGGAGGCCATTGCAACTGTCCAGGAGAGATATGGCAAGATCCGGAACTAACTCTGATAATGAGAACATATTTTTAACAATTTAGAAGGCAGATCCCCTGGATATGATAACCAATTGAGATCAAATGAAAGAGAGTGTGTCTGTGAGGGGAATATTGGGGGAAAAAAGGATGGGGATGAAACCTTGGAACAGGCTTACATATGAGGAACGTGGGGGTACATAGGTAGAAGAAAAGGTCCTTCCAAAGGGAAAGGAGAAGAAGCTAGAGAACGAGGAGAGTATGGTGGAAATTAATCATAGCTCAGTATCTGTACTGGCTTCAAGTAGAGTGCCCTTATCCATCATCTAGGATTCTTTTTTGTTTTCTTTAGACTTTGAGACTAGTCAGGCAAGAGAACTGGTTAAACACCACCGAAGGCTGCTGTGGCTCTCTGAGCCTCCTCCCCTGCCACGGTATGGCCTCCCCAACCCCCTGCCAAGCCTGACTTTATCCCTCCTTTGGTAGTCTGGCGGACCAGACCACAGCAGACATGGGCAGGGAGAGTGTGCAAAGTACACAGCTAGATGCCTGGTGTTGACTCACTTAGCCCTGATGACAGTGGGATGAAATCCAGACCAGCACTGGGTTTGTTGGCAGGAGAGGCCTCGGAAAGGAGGTCTGGGGAACTCCAACAGGGAACAACTGGAGTAGGTGGAAATAAGCTTGCTTGAAGCTCTTGTATGGGGTTACGATGTGTGACAGTGATATTGATAAGGTGGGACTAGAGGCCTCAGCACTCAGATCTAATGTGAGATTTCTATCTTTACCATTGTCTTTGTTTTTTGTGGGCCCTTTACTTTGGCAAATAGTTCTTAATTAGATTTTAACTCCTGAGTAGGTATATTTGACTAATAACATATTCCCCTACTATATACACTGCACAAACGTAATATCCCATATCCATATAACGTATGACCACGGTTGTTATGAACCATGAAAGACAAGGAGAATATAGAGTAATAAAGTGGCACAGGTGTGTGGGGAGAGATAGGGTGAGGGGCAGTCTGGTAAGTTTTTTTTTCCCTCCGAATATATTTCTACCACAGTCCCCTATTTAGAGTAAAATCCAAAAACCGTTTTACCTAGACCATAACGCCTGTGTACCCTCCCTCCACTTCATCTTATGGTCCTTTCCCCTCCTTGACAAGTTTCCAGACACTCCGACCTCCCCCAACCCCCTCATTAGGCAAAGTCATGGTGTCTAGCATAAACAGGTGAAGAAAAATATTAGTTAAAACCAATGGCATGCTGGATTGAAGTCAGAGCTTGAAATCTGGGAGATGAGAAGTCATTTCTTAGAAATGGAGGATAGGGAGGGAGCAATAGTGGGGGAAGAAGCAGGAAGTCTTGGGGGCCCAGAGTGGAAATTGGAAGCAGCAGCAGCTGCTAGATGACCTTCTCAGTTCCAGTAACGTCCAGTAATTTCTCTAGCCCCTAGCACCCAGTGGGCAGTCAGGATCTTCCTTCCTGGGATGGGAGCTATCGAGGCAGGGGGAAGAGTTGAGAACACTTGAAGAAACTGAAAGTAGTTCCTGAATGAACCATTCTTGGATGCACTCTCAAATATCTACTTAGAGAAGGCCTGAAACCATCTTTTAGTGGGCTAATCAGATAGGGGAAACGAGCTCACTTGAAAATCGAAATAATGCATCAACAACTTCACTTCCTTTTATCCTCTTAAACACTGATTACAACATTTGGCCCTCAAGGAAAAATGCCATATCCCTTAGACAAATAGTCTCTGAACTCTCCTCCGTTACGGAGCACACTTGAACAGTACTAAGTTCCCTACAGCCCAGTTAAATTTTAGTATTCATTGCATGCCTCTTTTGTGGCCACACTGGGTAGTAACAGAACTGGTGTGTGAGTGTAACGTGTGAGTGTGGGGAGTGTGTGTGGAAACATAGTTCTGGCAGAAAGGGCAGAGGGCATGACACATGTTCTTTTTTTTTTTTTTAAGATTTTATTTATTTATTTGACAGAGATCACAAGTAGGCAGAGAGGCAGGCAGAGAGAGAGAGGTGGAGGCAGGCTCCCTGCGGGGCAGAGAGCCCGATGCGGGGCTCGATCCCAGGACCCTGGGATCATGACCTGAGCTGATGGCAGAGGCTTAACCCACTGAGCCACCCAGGCGCCCCATGACACGTTTTTAAGTTAATATACTTAACCCAATATTGAAATAGAAGGAAAGGTAACAAATGAATAACAGTGTGAGCCAAAAAGGAAATGAAGATTTTTAAATTAGATTGGAATTTTTACTTCATGCTACCAACCCAAAAAAGAGTGGGATGATATCATGTACAAAAAACCTCATCAGTTCTGGTCGCTTGGATGTCGTTTGTATTTGGAACACTGATTCTTGATGAAGGGGACATGGAGATCAGGGATGCAGTGAAAGTAATAGTTCCTAACTGCAGTGCATAGATACAGGAAAGAGAGCAAAGTCAGAGTTAACAGGCGAGAAAGCCTGGTTTTCAATGACTCATCAATAAGATCTGAAGGACAGATAGTCATTGACGAAAGGAAGGAAGATTTGCCTCACTTGAATTTGCCTACTAGGTATCCATTCTCTCTTCTTTGTGTATTAACACCTGACTTTTCTCTTTGGGAAATCTCCCCTATCTCACTGTGTGGGGTCTTGGTGGGACTGCCAGTTTGGAGGGATCCTGCTATGCCCTGGGCAAGGAGTGAACACATGCCTGGACCAAAACTGAGCGGAGGAGAACGATACAAAGGTGGAAAACATGGACTTGATTGCTCTCAACGGCAGTGCTCTGAAGCAACTGCCCACAGGATTCTGCTCCATACAACTCTCTTTCCCAAGAGAGCTAGGATTTAAACCTTTCCTTACAGTTATTTCCTTTAAAATGTTTATGTATTTATTGGTTTTATTTGGCCAAAGTTGGTTTTCTCTATTTGCAAACAAAGGATCCCAGGAAAAACATCCCAGACATTGCCTAGCAGATTACTCAACACAATCACAGCTAGATTATGGATTCCTTTCATTTTTTCTTTTTAATTACAGTACTTTTAAACTTTATAAAACTTTGGGATTTGAGCAGAATTTAAATTTAATTTTCTTGCATCATGCCAATTGCAATGCAGAATTTGGATACGGTAGAAGATTCTGAATAACACATTACGCCAGAGGAAGGCATAGGCAGGGCCCCAGGGATATGTTAAAAATAACCTAATCCAAGTGTAGGATTTCTTTGCTAATTGAGGGGATGCCTGTAAAGGAGAAAGGGGTAAAGATAAAAATCAAACAAGAAAATGCTAACTGCTAACCTACGATGATTTAAGAGATGTGAGAGTAGACCTTTTAAACATATTTAGGTGTGATACTTACATTATTACTACATAAGAAGATTTTCTGTCTGTTTTTGATGTATACTGTTGTATTCAAAGGTGAAAAGATATGACAGAAGGATTTTCTTTAAAAAATATTCCAGGAATAAAAACAACATCAAAGAAATCATGAAATCTAAGACATGTATAACAAACATGTTTGTGACTTCATGGGGTCTCTTGCGTAGTCACATTCTTTCTATTTTTGTGTATATTTGGGAAATTCCAAAATCAAAAGTTTAAAAATTTCGAGTGAAACACCTTTAAGAAGTTAATTCTTTTGTGTATGTGTATTTTTTGTACTGACATTTAGATTCTTTTAAGATTTTTGAAAACCCCTTGGAAATTGTATCTTTTGGCAGTGGTTTTTCACTCCATCTTTTGCAGTCTACTAGGTCTCATGATTTATAAAAGATTTGCTTATTAGCAGTGACCTGCTGACAATAAATTACTTTATTTAGCTCTTTCTTCGAAATATACTCCATCTTCCAGCTTGATCATCTAAACCCAAAGGACAACCAAATTGTAGGCACGCAAATGAAGAAGAAAAAGCCTACGCTTAAATAGCTTAATTTTTGTGTTTAACTTTTTTAAATGTTAAAATAATGTGCCACTATAAGATATCTTACTAAATGTCCTCTAAGGAAAAAAAAATTACTTTTCAAATATTCAAACCTACAGTAAAGATGCAAAGGTGCCACATTATGTAACACTAGTAATCTTTGCTTTGCCCTTGATGTTCAGGTATTTTTAAAAACCCAGCTAGCCTGGTAAACTCTTTTTTTTTTTTTTTTTAATTGCTTCTAGTTTTTAATAGCAGCCAATCCTGGAGAACAAAGGTCACATAAAACAAAATGACTCACTACCCAAACTATGAGAATGCTAGTAAGAACAATTATTGCACATAAATTAGACCATAGGACTTCATTCTCTTGCTTGGTTATGGCTAATACAGTCCATCCTCTTGATTTTTGCAATGTTTACTACAATAAGAACTAATTTGGTTAATCTGCCTGTAAAAATTGATTCTGTTTATCCTCCAATATTTTGTACTAATAAGAATTTCCCTTTAAAACATAGCTAGTTCTGCCTCATCAACCTCAGACTTTCATTTTAGAGTGAATCTTCTAATTATAAAGCCATCCGGTGACAGTCTGGACAAAAATGGCATTCTGGTTAACACTTACCACAAAAGAATATGGACGTCTAAATTTAAAACCAATGCATATCTCCCCCTAAAAATGGGGCAATGTGTATGAATTAGTTATGGCATCATTGCATCTAAAACATTTGATACAGTCTTACTATTTCAGTTTGCAGAGACAAGTTTATATGCTAACTCTTCAGAGAGGAATATATCATCTGTTAAAGAAGGTCAGATAGTTTTATGCAAGTTAATTTTCAGAAGCAATCAGATCTTTAAAAGTTCTGATGATAGGCGACACCAATTGGCATTTTCTCAAACATTCTGCTAAAAGAAAAGAGGGAAGTTTGATAACATCAAGATCAGCTTCCCTTTTGTAAAGTTTTCTTAAATCATAACTTCTTTTCTATAGGAACAAAAGCAGCATGGCCCTATTTCAAAATGGGGACAAATAAATAGAACTGAAAAAGATTTCAATGAGTCCATTTCATACGGTTCTTCTACTCAACTGCAGGAATGTTATGTGGATTTATTCAGGAATTACTGAAAAAGCAACAGGAAAAGGAATACAGTACTTTTTTTTTTTTCTATTTGGTCTGTGAATTAAGGGAAAGGTGATGTGTTAAAATACAAGAAATGTTGTTAACCATACTCTACTCATGGGAGAAGCAAACTGTACAGCTAGCTCCTGTTTTGTTTATTTCCCCCTTGTTTCAAAAAAAAGATTTGAGGCAGCTATAAGATTGGTAAGCAAGGGCATAGTTACTGACAAAAGACTCTCTGTAGTGCTTGAGAACCCATGAAAGGGTTTTCCCTGCCCCTTCTTTATGTGTGTCTATAGCTCTCAAACAGTGATTGAGAAATGGTTCAATAGCAAAAACTGGCCTTCTGCTATCAGAATGCTTAAGGGTAGATCACCAAAGAGTATAGACCAGTGACCTCTGCAAAGTACTCTGCATCTACTCTTCCCTCATTCATTCCCTCCACCAAAGCTGTCTGGTTCATCCTTTTCTAAGGTGCTGGACCCAGCAGGTGAGGGCAGTCTCAAAAGCGCACAGAGGAGTGAATCTGTTTCAGCATCACACACATCTATATGTAGCGAATTAAGAAGACAAATGGCTGAAGTCATAGAAATTTCGTTGATGCCATAACTGAGTGAACCTTAAACAGCAAATGCAAACAAGTGCCCAATCCACTTCTGACTGGCTTTGGATATGGGACCCCCATCTATCTGAGAGCCTAGAAAATGGACTGTTAATGATGTATGACCAGGATGGAGAAGAGGATCTAGGCATGGCAACGAAAGAGATATTTTTCCCAGGAATAGCAGGCTAAAGAGTGCACTAATTCTTTAATTTGAGGAGGATTGAAAAATGAAACCAGAACCAGAACTGAACTACATAAAGAACATTTTTTCCCCACCATATAACATACTCTTTGTGATTTCTATATATCCATTTGCATTTAATTGATCTATTTAATAAATGTGCACCGTTTGTTCCATTATTCCTTCACTGTTGTTTCAAGATCCAGAGTAAAACAAAAAACAAAAAACTGTTTCTGCAGTTGTGAAAGAGGGATCTCCTAATGGAGTTGTATTCTTCAGGATAGGCAAACCATGCTGGTACAGTTAATAACACTGGACCACTCATCTCTTTTTAACTGTAAAACGTTTACTTTGAGCTCATAAGAAATCTCTTGAGGATCTTGTTCCTTTCCAGACCAATCCCAAGGACCCTTCAAGGGTCTTTTCTTATTATAGCTATACCCACAGCTATCCCATCTTAGAAAATGGGGTTTCCAGGGGCACAGTGAGAGGGAGGAAAAGCACTCCTAAAATCTTGGCCAGCAGTGACAAACTTTATGGCTTCTCAAGCTCATTGGTCAGTACTAGTTACATGGTCCCAACCAAACCAATAAGAGCTTAGACAATGTAAGAGCCCAAGTAGTGTTTTGTAACTACCCCTGTCCTGACACATCTGATCACTAAAAGTTAGATCTGTGCTAAGTATGACTAGAAAATGTAAATAATACCTCTTCAGGTAGTCTTTCTGAAATATGAGTAAATGTAAAATCATAGGGGTGGGGAGCTTGTTGAAATGGCACATTGCCAGGCCCATGTGTCAAGTTCAGTTTTATAGGGTTGAGGTAGAACTAGTGCCTCAGTCAGGCTTATTCTACCAAGGAATATCTGTAGCATGATGAACATGGAAGGAAGATTCTGTACTAAATACAAAAATTCTCTGTAGAGTACTGGATAAAATGAAACTGAAAATAAAAGGAAAGTTTCCCCACATGCATCTTTTCAAGTTACCCCTTCTATTCTACAGAGGAGTTAAGTCTGCCCTATAGTCCAAAATGTCTCCCCCAAACTCCTGTAGGTATCACGTGACACTGACAAAACAAACCTGTCTGCGGAGAATCCTGTTAGGGTAGGGCCTTTGTCCAGGCTCCTGACTTTCTTCTCCAGCTTTCTTCCTCTTTTACCAGTTAGTCTTGTGCTTGATTTGGGGAGAACACAACAGAGGAAAACAAGTTTGTTTCTCCTGCAAGCCCTACAATAGGGTCTTTCCATTCTTTCTTTTCTTCTCAGATTGTTATGGAGGGTTCACGCTCATTAGTAGTTATTCTCTGGAGATAAATTTGGAAGGAAAAAAATTAGATGATAATATGGTGATTTTAAGTGGAGGCATGCACAAAACTTCTTGAAAATCAGGTTGCGGTATGCATTCTTATTTTAGATTTGCCCCTGTTAGCATCTTCTCAATAAACAGGTGCATACACTTCCCCAAGCTGTCACTGTTGTTTATTTAGCCTGTATGCTTCAAAATCTACTGATGGATGATACCCAACCAGCTTGAAGCTTGACTTCCAGAAACCAGAGACTTAAAGTTTTAATGAGACTTTCTTAAAGGATAGTCCCACGGGTTTGTTAGAAGAGGAGCGTATCTCTCAAGGATACTGTAAGAGTATCACATTTGTATGTTAATTTTAGTTCAACAAATAGGAAAAATGATTATGAGTAATAGCTCTCAGCTTTCAGATAGTTCTTTTCATGTTCAAAGTGCTTGACAAACATTAATTAAATCACTGGCAGTCAAATTAGATAAATATGTTTTCTGTATGTGCATAGCTGTACCTTCCATGCACACAGTATTCTAAATCACATCAGTGCAGATCAAACACTTTTTTGCCATCTGAACTTGGTTGGTTGACGCTGATTGCAAGCAACAGATAATTACTGGAAGGGCTAATCATGAGAAAAGATTATGTAAGCTTTCTTCACTTTTAAATAAAAACATGAATTTATCCTTGTAAAAAGAACAGGATGAACCCCAGTGTAAAATGCTACCTTCTCTAGGCCAGAAGATAATAAGGGCAAAGCAAATTCCTTGCATTGTACTGTTGGAATAACTAAACCGTAATTGAAAGAAATCATTTCATCAACAGAGAGTACCTTTTATATGTCCTGGGCTACTCATGTTTTGGCCTCTTTAGCATCAAAAACAAGAAAGCTTTTCAGGCTAACTATGGTGTTGATTTCAGCAATATGGTAATTATTCATTAATGCTAGGAATCCTTGGTCACTCCTGACTTGAGAAGCATTTGGGCCAGCAAATTAAACATAGTAAATTTCATGATTATTTTTAGAATAACTTGCACTTTTTTTTCCTTCACTGAATTTAATGAAGCTTTTTGAACCATCCCAAGAGATTAACTGTTCCCAATGGACCCCCAGACGAAGTATACTCCAAATAAAAAAGAGTGCTAATAGCATTCCATCTTTGAATAACACCTAATGAATTAACACACACTACTCACCTGCAACAGACAATTGGGAAAAGGCATGCACGTGCATGTGTGGGAACAACTTAGCCAGAGTCAGGCTTGGTTTCCTTGAGATGCCTGAGATGCACATAACGATGAATGGAAGGGACTTAAATTTCTCCTTCCTTTCTGACTACCAAACCAGTCTCGTCTGTTTCCAGGGGGAAAAAATACTTGTTAATTGTCTTAAAATTTGCTGAAGGAAAGAACATCTTGTTCAACCAAGTTGTCTTTCCGGAAAGACTGTGCGAACGTATCACTTGGAGTCGTGATAGCTGTTCACGTGGATCTCACAGCATGCTATCTGTTCTCTTTTGTAGAAGTGCTAACCTGTATGCCTAGAAGCTTAAAATTGGAGAGATTCTTTCCCTTCCTAATAAAAACCTGGAGTTCACTGGGATGACGTGATGTACTCAAGGTAACACACAGAGCCCACCTGGTTTAGACATGACAGATGGCTGTAAGGGAACCATAACTGATATGGGACTCCATCTGCCTTCGTGTTTCTACTGTCAGACTTTTGCCTTATCTCAGGAATAAGGGTGAACTTTTTCTGATTGTACTTAGAGTAGGGAGTCATTGATGGTGACTGATTTTTAGCCCAGAAACGTATATAAGATATGTCGCCATGGTATAAACTTGTTCTTTCTTTAGTATGGAGACAAAATATTAGACCAGGCTCGGAATGTTTAAATGGCTTTAAAAATGTAATAGTATTCCGAATGTAAAAGGCCTTAAAAAGTAAATAAAAGAAAACAAAAAATTTGTGTCTTTTGATTTGTACTGATTCTTACAGTCGAAGTTCCCTACATTCATTTTCTCACTTCTTAACACCCCGCCCTATGGAGACTCTTCTCTTGGAGGTCACACATGACATCTTTCCTGTTACCTATACTAGCTTTCACTTAGAGTTTATTCTCCTTGGCCTTTTTGCTGTATTTGACACTGTGGACTCTCCCCACCCAACACCATTTACCATCCCTCATAAATACCCAGTAGTTGATCTCATTGACATTTTTGTCTTCTTTGCAAACCCTGCCACCAATCTTGTCTACCTCACATCACCTCCATTCTGGATTGTCATGCAGGCAGGCTTCCATCTGGTCCTTTCTCTCTCCTCTAATCCACAGTGCCAGAGTGACTAATCTTCTAAATATCTATACTTTAATCTGACCTTAAAATCCCTTCTTACCTACAGGGCCTTACTTTTCTCTCCTTTTTAACCTTCTTTACCTTCTTCTTGGCTCTTTACATTCCAGAAACTCTTGCCTTTTTTAGTCTCAAGGACACTAAGCTTGACTGCTCATTAGGGCTCTGTGCTAGTTTTTTCTCTGCCTGAACTTGTCTTCTACAGGTCATCCCATGACCAGCTGTTTCTTTCATTTGAGTTATTGTTCAAATTTTCCTCAGAAAGGTCTAACCTACTCTCCTACTCATTTTTTTTTACCAAGATTTATTTACTTATTTGAGAGAGAGAGAGAGAGAGAGAGAGAGAGAGAGAATTTGTGCCTGAGCAAGGGGAGGGGCAGACGGCAAGGGAGAGAGAATCTCAAGCAGATTCTCCACTGAGTGAGGAACCCTGAGGTTGGGCTTGACCTTATGACCTTGAGATCATGACCTGAGCCCAAATCAAGAGTCAGATGCTCAACCGGCTGAGCCACTCAGCTGTCCCATGATCTACTCATTTTGATGCTTTTGCATTTAATTTTCTTCAGAAGAATTATGACTATTTGGTAGTTATATATTTATTTGTTCCTCTCTGTCTCTCCCAAAAAGAATGTGTACTCCCTGAGGGCAGGAGTTTTTTATTTTATGGCTTTACTTCCAGAACCTAGAACTTAGAGATTAATGAAAATCTGTTGGTTGGTGAACACTGTGGATTATACCATTTCTAATCCATCTAACCCAATTCCTTACTGTTTTTATATAAGCACACTGTAGAGTCCCCAGGTTGTTCTCACTATCCATGGAATTTATTTTCTATTGTGTCAGGTGTGTTTTTTTTTTCCCCCTCCAACCAGATTATGAGCCTCTGAAAGGGAGGCTTTTTTAAATGTTTTTCTAGTGCTCAGGCCTAGCAGAGTGCTGAGCTGCATTTGGTATGTATTTAGCAAACACTTATTGATTTACTTCTGACTGTAACATTATAACTGCACCATTGAGCACTTTTACATCAGTAGGGCTGAAACGGAAATAAAAATAGGTCGACCATAAAACACCAGCATAAGACCCATGACAGGGCGAGAGCTTTCTTTCTTACCTTCTAATTCAATTTGAGTGGCAAACTAAAGTTTTCTGGAATGAGAATGTATGTGATGAATAGGAAAGCATACCTTGGGACAATTTTTTACTTCCTTCTCTAGCAAGTGGAGAGGCTGATCACCCTTTGAGCACCCTTTGAGTGCTGATCATTTCCAACTCCAAGGTGCTCAGGTCTACATATACCATTACTGACTCTTGCTGTAATTCTAAAGTCATCCTGGACTTCTTACTGTTCTTTGATCCCTATATATACTCACTCAACTCTTTTCCTTAGGCTTATTTATGACTAACATTTCTTTCAAAATCCCCACTTGCTACTTTAGAACTTATGGTCTCCTGTCTTGTCTTCAACTCTCTCCCCTGCCAAATTCATCCAAAATGATCTCCTATTAGATCAAATCTAATTTTCTTGGGTTCAAATTCAGGTTCTCTATGTGTGGTTCCCCCTTACTATTTCAGCTTGGTTTTCTATTGTTTCTAATATGAGCCTCCTGTTCTAATTCTAATTCTCCTAACTTTTCCCCATTCTTAGCTTGTTTGTTTTCTTCCCTGTACCTTTGTTCAAGCAATCTCCTTTACACCAATCCAAATTCTCCATTTCCTTTTTTCTGTCCTTGTAAGAAATCTTCCCTTAATTTACATCTATAATTTTCAGTTTAAGATTCAGATTTTATGATTGAATCCTTGGTTATTTTCCTCAGTTATTAATGGTGAATTGTTTATCTATTTGTTTTATATCTTACCTCCCCAGTAATATTGTAATTTTCTTGACAATGGGGACTTCATAGTATCTGTACTCATGCACAACTCTTAGCACCTCCTAGGATGAATGTGTTTAGTTGGGACAGGCCTGGCCAGGATTGCCTGGATTATAAAGAAAAACCTTGACCAGGTGATATGGAGCTTGTGAAATAGGAATTGTGGAAACCAGTGGCACAAAAATGGCCTCTGAGAGCAATAACTTTCTAGTTAATACCAAGTTCAATTTCACACATCACTCAGACCCTGTAGGCAAAACTGCAAAGGCAAAGACTTCTGATGTTGAAAAACTTTGGGTAACTAGTAAGTAAGTATAAGCCAGATGCTGGCAGGTCTGTGAGACAGGAAATCTGAGCCTGAATACTGGCTTCATTTCCAATTAATCTGGGTAATATTGAGCAAACAATTTACCCTCTTTGGGCTTCAATTCTTCATTTGTAAAATATAAAGTTTAGACTCCAGATGATATTAAGGACTAGATAATTCAATTATAAAATTACATGATTCTATTTCGAAAGAATGAAATGGAGGCCACAGTCTTTAGAGTTTTTCATACACTTGCTCTGTGTGATAGGATTTATTATTTGCCGTGTAGTTAGTAACTCTGCTTTCAGCTTTTGGCATTTACACTTTTCTTTTTCCCAATTTGTGTTAAAGCAGACGGACAGATGGTTTATTAGGCTTTCACATGCTTATAATGTTGTTGTTCAATTCAACAATGGTTTTAAACTTTGAAGGTCCATGTAGAGTCTGGATTTTGTTTAGAATGGAAGATAGTTTTAACTCTTCAATTTAAGGATAATAATATTTACTCACATAATTTAAAACAACTTGTGGATGTAACTCCAAAGACCTAATCATTTTTTAAATTCCTTAACTCATTTTCACATCACACCCTAATTCTTCCAAGTTGCAGTTTTAAAAATGAAACCACCAGACTTCCAGTTACATGTACATTGTTTGCCTTCTCCTGACTCATTTAACCCACGAGCTCCTTCCAAATACAAAACCCTTTAATTCAGGATCACAGAAATCTAAATACAGAAGGGACAAATTTTCACTTTACAGGTAAGAAAACGAAAACTAAAAGGTCCTGATGCTCTTTCTACTACGTTAAAAAAAAAAAAAAGTGAGGTTAGGTTGCAGGGAAAAAACATCCAAAATTTGTGAATTTTAAGCTTTTAAATTTAAGAGTCAATACAGTATCCCAATGACAACGTAGAGACAACTATGCAGCTGAAAGATGGTCACCACTGCTATCGCTTTGCTTTGTGCGTTTTAATTCCTCAATGTGATTCTCTTCATGTAAGTGTGGACAAGCAATTGTTGAATAGCCGAAATGCATCTTAAGTGTGTGGAGGAGTCAGAACCGAAAGGACAGACAAACTGTAGGTAAAGGAAAGCGTGAGCCTGCTCCGAGAGAAGTTAGGACGCCTAAGCAAAGCAGACGTGAGAGCTGCAGAGCAGGTACAGGTGGAAGGGAAGAGGCCGGCAACCCGCGGAGGCCCGGACGCCCCAGCAGGCCAGGGAGAGGAACGGAGGCAGGAAGAACCGGCAGGAAAACTGCGGGAGGAAGCCGAGGCCGATCTAGTGAGCAGCGTAGACCGTCCAGAAGAAAAGAGAAGGAGCCAATACGAGCTTAGAACAAGACTAGAGGGTTAGAGAAAGTACAAAAAAGCTGAAGAGGCAGAGAGGGGTATTGATGAAGAGATGGAAAGGGGGAAAGGGCGCGCGGGGAGGTGAGAAGTGAAGCGAAGCCCTTGGTAGGTGAGAAGATGAGCGGGGGCCGTGAACTAAGACTACTCCGCGCGCGGGCGGGATCCGCGCTGAGTCAGGGACCCCGCGCTCCCGCCGTCCCGACCGCGCAGTGGGCGGAGTCTTAGGCGCGTGGGCGGGCCAAAGGGCGGGGCCTGCGCCTGACGCGCCCGAAGGCCGCAGCGGCCGCAGGCCGGGAGGGGCGGCGGCGGCGGAGGGGCGGCGGCGGCGGCGGCGGGGGAGGGGCGGCGGCGGCGGCGGCGGCGGCGGGGGAGGGGCACGGCGTCAGCGCGTCGCCGGCTGGGCCGCGCCGGTGGCCAGGAGGGAGAGACAAGGAGGAGGAGGAGGAGGAGGTGAGTAGGCTCTCGGCTGGGGAGCCGCGCGGGCCGGAGGGGAGGCGGGGAGCGCGGCCCCTCCCCTTCCCTCCCCGACGCCCGCCTCGCGGGGCCGCGCGGCGCGAAGTTCCCAGAGGGGCAGTGGCGACGGCGGCGGCGGCGGCGGCGGCGGCGGCGGCGCGGAGAGCCGGGGGTGGGTGGGGGGGCGGAGCTGAGGGCCGCGCGGGTGGCGCGCTTCCCGAGCGCACGCGCTGCGTTCCTTGCGCTGCCGTCCGCCTTGTCCGTGGAGCCGGGAACCCCGGCCGCTGCATTTCAGTCCTGTAGGCTGGCCATTTTCTGATTTAATTTTTTTGAGTTCTGCGCTTGGTGTGTGGTAGCTTCTAGGGACCTGGCGTGCCGCCGCCTCCTCCTGCGGCAGGCGAGGGGCGGGTTGGGGGCTTGTTACTCTCGCGCGGGGAGAAGTAGGGGTTGGCCCGAGTAGGCGGAGGGGCCTCCTGCCGACCACGGGACTGCGAGGCGCGGTCCCTTGCCACACGCGCCTCCGGGCCTTCCTGAGGGGAACCTTTGCGGCTGTCCCCTTTATTGCTCTTACTTTCCTGCCCTCGCCAGCCCCTCTGCCTCTCGGTCAGCTGAAACGAAAGACCTCACTCGCCCCTTGCCCCATCCCGGTGAGGATCGGACATATACTTATTTTGATCGTGATGCGGGCTAACTGTTCGGTGGAAAGGTTCTCTTAAGCCTTGTAAGTCTAGCCACGTACTCTGCAGCGAAGTTGCAGTACGCCACAATTTAACCTTTAGGCCTGAGGGAGTTTTCTCTCTCTCTCTCTCTCTCTCGCAAATACAACTTTTAGAATCTTCTGAGAACTGTACTGCATTAGATTATCTTTGAGATAATTCTTAAATTAGCGCCTTGAGGCAGTGTGATGGGAGGTTCAAAGAGAAGGCTTTGCACTTTTTCCTCCACCTGTATCACCGAATGAAATGGAAAACTTTGAGTTGACGGTGATTTTCCGCAAGAGGTGGGTTTCACAGCGCAGCCCTCCAGTGGTGTGGCTCACCTTGGTTGTTTGGTCCTACCCCTGAAGTTGATCTTAAAACTCATTGTAGTGGTCAGGTAAAGGAGATGCTAAAAAGAAGTTCAGAATAATTCAGCTGAGCCATTTTATTGCATTCTGCTAGCCTGTTTAACCTTAAGCTAAAGCGTGGCAGTAGTTTGATGTAGAAACCCACAGACCTATGAAGCGCTATATTGAATTTTAATTAATGCATCCCAGGTCTGATAGGAGTAGATTCTCCTTAGCTCTCACTTTCTTACATATTTTCCTTTGGATCATGTATTTGATGAAACATTGTTAGTATTGAGAGTTGGGGGGGTACCTTTTGAATCATGCAACTTTCTTTGACAAACTTGTAAACTGAATAGGTAAAAATCTGAACCGTGATATTGAGATAAAAATAGGAAACTGAATTTTTAGCATTAGCAGTTTGAGACGTTAAGATGGCTTCTTTACTCCTGTTTTGAAATCCTGTTGATATTTTAATCTTACATACCACAGAAGTACAGAAATTTCTTTTTGTAAGAGACTTTCACAGTTAAATCCAGCCCCATTATTTTACAGGGAGAAATTAATCAAAGAAAGTTTCTTGAAGATTTTCAACAGGAGTTGAATAGAACTAGTTGACTTAATTAACTGAACACTTAAGTATATAATTCAGACCTCCCTACTGAATATTTTTGTACCAAAATTTGTTTTGACTATGTTATTTTTTAAAAAGTCTACTAATTACTAAATTTTCTTTGTTCTTTTTTTCTGAGTATATGCCTTAGTTTGTGTTTGGACCCATTAGATACAAATGATACAGATTATTTATAATTAGGACATGTTACAGTCTATCAGTTGAAAATAGTACTTTCCAGTTTGTTTGAAATTAGTAATTATTTTCACTTCAAGAATGTTTGTTCATATTCTTGATTCAGATAGTCTGTTTGGATTCCAGGAGATTGGCATTTTAAAAGTCTGTGTGTTTAAGACTGTGGTGTATATAACCTTGATGTTAATGAGGAAGAAAGGTGCTATACACATGTAGTAACTGAATTCCAGTATTCCCAGGCAGCATCACTTTTCTTAGTGGGCCTCAAATGCCGAAGTCCTGAAGTTCTTGCTAAACACCACAGTGTTTAGGCATTTGGTAAATAAATACTTTTTGGCTTCTGTGCATTTTGCTTGGTGGGGGCTTCGTGAAAGACCATGTCTTACTCTCTCTCTCTTTTTTTTTTAAGATTTTTATTTTTTGTTTGTATAACACAGGGAGAGAGATCACAAGTAGGCAGAGCAGCAGGCAGAGAGAGGAGGATGCAGGCTCCCCGCTGAGCAGTGAGCCCAGTGTGGGGCTTGATCCCAGGACCCTGGGACCATGACCTGAACTGAAGGCAGAGGCTTAACCCACTGAGCCACCCAGGCACCCCAAGACCATGTCTTATTCTATCTTATTCTGTCTGTGTGTGCCTAGTGCCAAGTGCTCGTGTTCATGCTGGTCTTACGCAAACTTAAGGTAGCTGAGTGGCTGGAAGTCATGAATCATGATTTTGTAAATTTGAAATAATTTATTTCCATTTATGTGTTGAATCATGTACTATATTAGGCTTAATTCCAGTATTGAAAAAGGTATCAGGTAATAAATATTCTAGAAAAAATGGGGGAACAAACTTAACATTGAGGATTTTACTCTTTAACATATGTTACTCTCTGTGAAATAGGGAAAACGACCGTTAGTTAAATTTTTTGATAGAATACCTCAGTAGAGCTAAAGTAACACAAAATTTTCGTGAAATTTTCCACTGGAGCAAAGTTTGACCACCATCAGTTGAGTGACCCTCTAATTATTGCTGTATGCCACATTTTAAAGTTTTGGTTTCACTTTATAAGGTGAAACATTTTTCAGCATATAGACTTTTATAAGGATCATGAGTTTTGGAGTCCAGTCTACCTTGGCAAGCTGTCCTGATAGGACATTTTAAACTGTTTTATATGGCATTCTGGCGGTATGGTAAAACAAAACAAAACAACTCAAAAACCTACTGTATTTTCTTTTTCTCTTAGGCTTATCTCCTCTTTTAAAGATCAGAATAGTGTTTTGTTTATTTAAAAAAATTAACAGAGGAAAATTTTCAAGCATTTCTTTTGGAAAGTACCACCACTTCACCCTTTGAATAGCTTTGGAAAACAATGTTTGAGTAAATGCAGGGCCAATTCCTTAGCATGATTCCTATTTGAATATGTAGATCATAAATAATAGCTTTCACAAGGACAACGTCTGTGGACTACATACATTTTTTTTCTACAGCTTTATAACTGAGAACAATTGTACAGTATAGCAGGGTATTTATTTATAGGAAGGAGATAATTTCACATGTATCATTCTGGCTCTTTTGCTAGTCCCAGTCTATGTATCCTACCCACTGCCAGTTTTACCCCTTTGACCCAGTTTTTGAATTGATTTTTAAGATTGAAAATACATTAAAATCTCCATCCCTTTCCGGAGGTGGGATCTGGAATTTTTCTGGTGCCCTGAACATTCATTGCTCACGGAAGTATGGTACCTCACCATACTGTTGGCATGTATGCAGTTTGACTAAGATTCTCATTTTTAAAGACAGTTTACTCATCAAGAGTTTTAAAATACATAGCATAAACATTTTAATGAGGGGTGTGTGTGAGGCATCTAGAATATTTCAATAAAGGTTTAGATGGGATTAGGATATAAATTCATTAATAAGAATCAGAGTATCTAGTCCTTTCCCCCCATACTTTAAGGTCATACTTCAGTCATTTAAACAGATGACTTTGTTTTTGAGTATTCATTTATAAAAGTAACCAGAGAAGCAGTTCCACAGCCTTTCTTTAGTAAGTGTTAAATAGTCCATAGAGTTGATGTTTTCTTGTGTTGTTTCTTTTTGTACTCCAGATCATTTGTGGACCCGAAACCTTGTCTTAACCTGCTTCAGAACTCTAACCACTTGGTCATCTGACTCTCCTTGCTGTTCCCTCTTCTGCTCAGGGAGTTGGGACCTGTTCTTTTCCACAGGTGGATGGTTGGGGCTCTGTTTGAATTGAGGCAGAACTTGCAGAGCCAAGATACTATGCTACTGCCTCCAGGACTTCTCCACTTACTGGATTGACCCCTTACATACTGAGGATAGGCTGGCTGAGAACTGGGCTTTTTTGGCTGTTTTGATTTGAGTCCATTTTGAGGGTCAGTTTTTCATTTGCATCAGACTGTAGAACACCCTAGACTTCATCCAGTCATTACTTAGATCCCTTTCCTGTCTGTGTAGCTGTTCGATTCTTTGCCTTCTTAGCTGAGTCATGTAGTTGGTGATTTTTATCCCCTCAGTTCAGTGGTAGCTAATCATTTTCAGGTGTTTGATTTTCTACCCATGTCTTCTCAGTTTTGAGCTTTCATTTGACCAAGGAGCTGTTGTACTTTCCCATAGCACATTTTGTTCATTATTTGTCTTTCCTTCTGTACTGTTTGTAGCGAGTATTGAGACTGAATCTGTGCTTTTCCTGGTGGTTTCCTTGCACTCAGTACAGTGCCTGGCACATAGCAGGTGGTAAATAAATATTAATATAAAATTCATCCTAACAGTCCATTATCAGTGTGGAAAATCAGTGTTCATGTGGAAATTGAGATTTCATATAAGAAGTTTAGACATTTCATCACCATCATTAGGACTACAATCTGTGTATTATAAGTTATAAGCAAATCCATTTAAAAAATAGCTTCATCAGTCATCCGGGAGGGCATTTATTTCAGCAGAAAAGGTATATAATTTTCACTATGTATTTTTAGATGTTGCACATTTCAGTTTTTCTTGAGTTTGATTAACGTGTATATAATATTTCTTACACATTGAAGTTTTATGGCACTATAAAGAAGTGAGTTTAATTGCCCTCTTTTTGTTCATTAGTAATTATATACTAAAGAGTAAATTCTCATTAAAAGGCTCTTAAATGCCTGCTCATAAAAAAGAGAGACCTCTTTGATTTTGTTGTCCATACAATCCTAGTTATTGTTTTGAGGCAAGTCATCAAACTCTTCAGTAGTCTAAACCTTTAATTTGGTTTCAGAACAGTAGTCAGTCATGTATTGAATACCCAAATTACCATGTCTTTAACAAGTAATGCAAACACTCTGTATTAACAAGGTAATGACCATAACTTTTCTTGTAGAATTTCTCGTGCTAATTTTTTTAAAGAGTACTTATTGAACTAAATTTCCTGTGAAGGCCAAAATCTCATACTTTTAATGATAGTGGAGTGTATGTGTTTGTGTAGAGATAAAGGGATGGTATTTTTTGTAGTGGTATTTTTAAGTGGACAGTTTACTAATTATGTTGAGGTAACATTTTACAACTCTAAAAGGAAAACTTCAATTATCTGAATGAAATGAGGTACATGAAATTAATTCAGATAAATGGGGGAATCCTTAGTGTAAATGATGCATGGCAAGAGACATGACCTCAATCTTGATTTTTTTTTTTCTATATATCTGTCAGCTGCTTTTACATTACTAGATTGTGATTCTTTTTCTATGATAGGAGGAGGTAAAATTTGCTCTGTAGTTTTTTTTTTTTTTCCTTTGCCATAAAGGGAATCCAGAATGTCGTATTCTGTGACAAGTATAATTGCTCATCTCTTGCCTGTGCTGCCCTGTCCTTTTAGGTGGTATACCACAGCCTTCCATTTTGTCACCTTCCTGTCAAATGTCAGATGTGTGTGTGCGGATTCCTTGAGAATACAATTTGTTTGAAATTAAAGCCACAGTCTTCTGTCCAATCACAAGATGTTTATCCTTCCTAAAAGTTGAGTTACTTCAATTTAAGATGAATCTGTCCCCTTAGGGTTTAATATTAAGAAGTATCTGATGATGTAGGACCTTAAAATAGCAGCAAACACTGGGGTATAACCCCTGGCTTTTATGGATCCTTACTTGAAATGACAATTTTGCTGATTGATTAGAGTTTAGGAAAGCTTTAGGAAACTGATTTCTGCTGTCATTTACTATATTTTCAGCATCCCTGGTGGGCTCCTGGCATCTGAGAATTGTTGTGTAAAGAGTAGTCTTTGTATCTGTGATGACATTTTCCTCTAGGCATTTTTTTGTTTTGTTTTTAAACAGAGGTGGGGTTATCTCAGCTATAGAGGTGTGTGCTGCCACCTATTCTTTTTTTCTGCATTACCTGTCGATGTTTTACCTAAAGCACCTGAGAACTCGTCTCTATTTTCAGCCTGTATCATCTTCCTTTTTGTCTCTTGGTCTTTGAGATACAAGATGATTCATATCTTGATTGCCTTGGGCAAAGTGGGTATGATATCAGCAAGCTCTGTATCCAGACCTTGTGAGCAATTCCTAGGTCATTACCCGAGACTTTCTTAAATACATGCAGGCAGTGTGATTGAAGAGTTTAGGCTTCAGGGTCAGTCCAGACTGATTTCAACCCTGTACCATTTATGAGCAGCATGCTTTGGGGGAAGTTCGTTAGTTTTCTGGGTTTCACTTAGAATAATCTTAGCTGGATTGATTTGTTGTCCTATGCAGATAAGTGTTATAGTGAGTTTGTGAACTATCTACCTAGATCATGGGCTATTTTAAAAGAAAGTAGGTTTTGTTCTATTTGAAGACAGAGATAATCAAATTAGTAAAAAAAAAAATTTACAAATAGAGGTCTTGCTCAGTTGAGTTTAAAACTATGTAGGACTTGGAACCATTGAATTATTTATATATACAGGGTATTCTCATATGTGACATAGGCAAAATATGTAGCATACTTGTTGAATTAAGACAGACTTGGATGATCAACCACTTGGATAACCTTGGGCAGGGAACTTGCCCTTCTTGACTCAATTTTCTTCTGTAAAATGGGTAATAAAAGTGTCAAGAATAATAAAGGGTGAAAAAAGGTTAGCAAGTCATTATAAAGGCTTAAGAGATGAAGTAAGTATAGAAAATACTTAGTAATGCCTGAATCCATAAATACCGATAGCTGTTATTGTGACCACAA
Organism: Lutra lutra; assembly: GCF_902655055.1. Classification (NCBI taxonomy): domain Eukaryota; kingdom Metazoa; phylum Chordata; class Mammalia; order Carnivora; family Mustelidae; genus Lutra; species Lutra lutra. The sequence goes on from NC_062280.1 coordinate 87,662,067, forward strand.
ACAAATTACTTCCCCTTTCTCTACCTCAGGTGTCCTCCTCAGTAGCATGAATGTTATCAGAGAACTAATATAGTTATGAGGATTTAATGAGGTAATACATGTAAGTGCTCATTATATGTTAATTGGTATTGTTACATTATTAATTCAGTTTCAGAATGAATTGAACCAATTTTGAGTTAAAATCAAGGAATTTGTACAGATATTTAATAATTCTTTTTTTAAATATAATTCTTATGTTGGGGAATATTTATTATGGATTTGGAGATGGCAACTTATCATTTATAGCTTTTAGTGTTTCCTTAAGATAATGGTTCTTAAATTGTGATGTGCAGACCCATACAGGTCACAAGAGCCTTTAAGGGGATCTGTGAGGTTCAAACTATTTTCATAGTAATGCTTTTTGCTATTTCCACTGCTTTGACATTTGCCTTGCTGATACTAAAGCAATGGTGGGTAAAACTGTGGACATTTAGTACATATTAAATCTCAATGGCACAAAACTTTACTAGTAATCATTGTATTCTTTACTACCATGCTTTTCTAGTAAAAAACAAAACAAAACAGAAATGCCAGTTTCACTGAAGAATGTCATTGATGAAGCAGTAAAAACAATTTTTTTGAATCTTAATCCTTGAGTATACTTTGTTTTAATATTTTTTGTGATGAGATAGGAAATATGCAAAAAACATTTTTTGCTGTATATCCAGAGTACATTGGTTGACGTAGGGAAAACCCTTCTGTGATTTTTTTTTTTGAGTTGCAAGCTGAATTAGTCATATTTGCATGAAGCATCATTTTTACTTATAATAATGACTACCAAATTATGATCATTTAGACTTAGATATTTGGCAGTCATTTTCTTGAAAATGAACAAAGCGAGCTTGCCACTTCAGGGAAAACAACTGATAATCTTTGTTGCCAATGATAAAATTTGAGATTTCAAGTGAAAATTAAAATTTTGGAAAACTTTTATCACCTACTGTGCCCTTGACAGCTTCCCAATACTTAAAGATTTTTCTGATGAGATGGGTGGTGATATTAATGAATGTGAGGTTTTGCTGTGGTATTAATTAATTAATTAATTATGTCAAAATTTGGAATATAAACATAGTGTAAGACACCAATATTTTCAAAGCAATCAGTGTTATAAAATTGTGGGTAAAAGACCCTTACAAAAAGCAAGTAACAGAAACAAAGAGTTTCTGTGATAATAGGTTCTGTATAATAGATAACTAACTGTTAAACTCCTACTTGTCAAGTTTTGGTGTAGTATCAAAGAAGTATGTTCACATTTATCTGAAAAGGCAATTAATGTATAATTCCTTTTTTCATATCACAACAGATTGAATATAGAAGCAGGTACAAGAATTCATCTGTCTTCTATTAAATTAGACATCCAAGAAATTTACTTTTTTTTTTTTTTTAGGGAAGTACTTTTTCATAATGTATGTTATTTGTCATATTAAACATGTCATAAAATTTTAAAATGAGTTAATGTTTACCTTTTCTCATTTAATTTTTAATATAGTGAATATTAATAATTATGACTCAATTAAGAATTTTCAAGAGTTCTCAGTATTTGAGGATACAAAGGAGTCCTTTTGCTAAAAAGTGTGAACTGTCCCCTAAAGGGAAGGAGGCTAGATTTGTCAAATGAGTAAAGTTGTGAAGTTTTTAATCTTCTGAGTATTCCTTTGGAATATGGACTGCATGCATCTACTTTTTTTTTCATGGTAATAAGGGTATGTTGCTGTACTCTGTGTCATTCCCCAAGTAGGCATAGGGTTCTTATATGTATTGTTGAAGAAGATTTCATTTTTATTTAAGATTGATGCTACCTATGTGGTTGCTACTCAGAATTAAAATATGGTTAATGGTCATTTCAGTCAGACTCTTCATTTTTGATACTACGCATTTGTGTTAAAACTGTTTATGCAATTTTCAGAGTTGTTCACCGTGGCATTCTATTTCAGGATTATAGTGAAATTTACTTTGCTGAAAATAAATTGCCATTTTCTTTGAAGTCTTTACGTGAGGCTAATCTGTCCTGCCATAAAGTCTTCCTGACATTTCACAGCTATTTTTTGGTACAGTCAGTCTACAACTTATGAATGTGTTTGTGAATTAATTATTTGCAGCAATACAGTATGAATTACAGATGAGTTCTGTGGTACCACTAATAGTATGGGCATAGCCTCATCGTGGACTATTGACATGTTTTTTGGGGGAATTATATTTTCAGTGCTAGAAATCTAGCCAAATACATTTCTCCACTGTAGTCAGATAGTGGCAAGAAACCGTTCTTTTTCCCTTACAATAGAACTGGGGTTGTTAAAGCTTTGATAAAAGCAAGACAAACAGTCTGAGGCACTGTTCAAGAAACAGGTATTTTGAGTACTCCAAGTGGATAAAGGGTAATAGATAGCATTCTCAGATGAAGCAGATCTAGAAACTTTGGGCTAACTAGGTGATGATGAAGGGAAAAAAAAGGGAAGGAGTATTCTGAATGCTGCTTGGGGTGGATATATTCACTTTTGGGGCAGTTGCTAAAAAGTATGAGATGCTTTAACATGGATATTTCTAGGATGGGAAATCCATTTATATAGAGGTTTGTCTTGTGCTCTTATGTTTGGTTATTGTATGAACTGAGCTCAAGAAACAGAATGAAGGTTCAGTTGGGCAGGTTAATAAACTCATGGGTTTGTAGTGTATGAGTGTGCATGTAAAAGGAAATCTGTGATTCCAGGAGCATTCATGATCAGGAGGAGAGGTGGAGGTTGGAAGAATGTTGGAATATGAAAACTGTCCACAGGACCCAAACAAATTCATGTTACAGGATGCTTGTTAAAGCAGGGGTGGAACTAGCTATCAGCCAGCACAGATCGGTCAATGACTACTGTGACTCACTGTACTACCCTAGGATCTCTAGCGGGAAATAGAGAATTTTAAGACTGGTATTAGTGCAGGAAGGTTGTTATGGAGAATGGTTAACATAAAGCAGAACCAGGAGAACTTAGGGATACAGAAGAGGCCAGTGTTGTAGAGGTATTTGATTTTGAACCTGAGCTTCTTGCCTTCTTTCTGCCCAAGGGTAATACTGATTCCTTGGATTGAGGCAAGGCTGAGCCAAAGTGGAAAGCAAAGTAACTATAGCTGTCTACACTGGAATGACAGACCTACGCAGAAATACTTGTTAAACAAATGTATGAAAGTAAGGGGAGAGAACAACTGGGTTATTGCACCTCAGGTTCTTGATAAAAGAGACACTAGGTGTCCTATTAACCTACCTACTTGATATCCTCTAGATCAGGGGTTGGCAAACTTTTTTTTTTTTTTTTTTTTTAAAGCACCAGAGAGTAAAGATACTCTTCTTTATGGGTCATTTAGTTGATGTTGCACCTACTTAAGCAAGTCTGCCATTATAGCATGAAAGCAGACATAGAGAAATACATAAATGAATGCATAGTTGTGGTTCCAATAAAATCTTATTTGTGGAGACTGAAATTGAATTTCATGTAATTTCACATGTCACAAAGTATTAAGTCTTTTTTAAAAAACTTTTTTCAACCATTTACAGTTTTAAAATCTATTCTTAGATCATGGCTGTACAAGAATAGGTAGTGGGCTGAATTTTGGTTCATGGACTGTAGTTTGCTGACCCTTGTTATAGTCAAATAAATCACTGTCAGTTATAATGCTGAAAGCTTAGCGTTACTGAAATAGATATCTCTAGGACAATGCTGTTGGTGACACTGTCTTGTTTTATAGGTGACACTGATGATAAAAATCCCTTCAAGAATTTAGATGTGACATCTGCAGCAGGTTCAAATCTCTCAGCTATAAGACAAACTGGATACTTCGTAAAGATTTTCATCTGTTATGCACAGAGCCAAAATCCGTTACTGAAATTGTCTGGGTGAGCTGCCTGCTGGGTCCAGTGATGCACTAGTAGACAAAGAAGTTGAAAGAGAAGGATGGCATATTCTTTGGATGACTGGCAGATTGTGACACCAAAATGGCATCAAACCCTACTATGATTCCAAGGACTTCATGATTAAATAAAAATTGATTTTTTTTAAATTTATATTTTTTGGTTGGGAGGGCATAGTTGAAGTAAATTTGATCTTTACTTGGGGAATGTGTAATGTTTTATCATTCCATAATGATACATGGTAATTGCTTGGTAATCAGACTTTAAAGGTTCTGTCTATATGGAACTTATGTAGTTACCACCTTTTAGTATTGGATTCTCTTACTTTAAGGGATCTATGGTAAAGAAAAACATCTGTTTAAACTAAAGAAAATTAACTTAAAAAGGCTAATTTAAAGACAATCATTTTTATAAGAAAGTTTTTGCTTTGGGGGATTTCTTGAAATTTTGCTGTCCTACAGCATATATAAAATATGTTCCTGGGGTGCCTGGGTGGCTCATTCGGTTAAGTGTCTGACTACTGATTTCAGCTCAGGGCATGATCTCATGAGATCATGAGATCTTATGAGATTGAGCCCTGTGTCGGGCTCACACTGGGCTTGAAGCCTGCTTAAGATTCTCTCCTCTCCCTCTGCCCCTCACTCCCTCTCATCCTCCCACCTCCCCCCAAAAAAATTCTGTTTGCAAAAAGCTACTGTACCCAGAATTTTCTAAGAAGACATCCTTTTGTGTAGGCTCTTGAACTCAACAGTCAAAAACACATTATACAATACTAGGTGTATAGAACAGTTGAATTAAAAAATTAATATCTTAGGACCTGTAACTAAATTCACTTAAAATGGTTTAGAGAGCAGGTGTGAATTGAAAAGAAACTTGTATTTTCTAAGCCATTGAATCGTAAGAAAACTGGAACATCAAAGTATTCTCTGAACCAAATCAATATTTTATTTGTTTAGAGCTGCTGCTTTTGGTATATGTCTGTTTATTCCAGTTGTAGAGGATTTGAAAGCAGTTCTGGGAAATGAAGTGGGTGGATTCTCAATGTTGAATCCCTTTTTTTTTTTTTCCAGTGAATCTTCAACATTTTTTTTTTTTATCTTAGCATTCAACAAAAACTCTGGCATCCCAGTATATAAAATATAGATTACATTTTATATAGTTCATGTAGCTCATCAACAAACAGAAAAAGATTCCCTCATGACTTACCTTGAAAGCTGTTCAGGGCATATACTATTCAGGGCATATACTGTTTTATTCAAGGCATACACTATTCAATTTGTCAGTGTGCCACTGCCACTACTGCCAGAGTGCAATGCAACTAACATAGCCATCCTGCTAGGAAAAAGATCTGTGGGTTGCTGAGTAGTGGAAGTTAAACACACCTAATTTACAAGTCAGATTAGAGATCAGAATCATACGATAGCTTTATGTGGAATTGATTTCATTTCATGGTTTTTAAGCTATTTTTTCATTGAAAGCAGTGTCTATAACTGAAAGACAGGTGTGGTGTAGCATTTGAATGCCTTAAACTCTTGAATCTGGAATGAAAGGGATATTCTTGTAGATGCTCAGATCGTAGAACTCAGGGATTTCAAAATAAAATGCTCTTGTCATCCATTTATGGTGCCATAATTAAACTGCCCTGTGGATTTTATTTGGGTTAATATTAATTTTTGGAAAAGTTTGCCATTGTCAGATATGAGGCACTTTAGGTAAGACAGTTGTGTGTGTGTATGTTTAAGTAAGTAGCAAACAGCTTTTTACCTTATAAATAAGACATATCTAATAAAAATTATGTGTGGGTTTAACACTGATAACCCATTCAAATCAGGAATTCCACTGTGGCCTTCTGGAAACCTATGAGGGGGAACACTATAAATAGCAGTTTTTTTCAAATCAGACTTTAAAAAAAAAATACATGGAAGAATGCATAATCATAGCTTGATAGGTTGCAGTTACTCTTAATTTACCCATTCTTATTGAAATTGAGCAGACATGTCATAAAAATATTAAAAAAGTTCATTGCTGGGGCACCTGGGTGGCTCAGTGGGTTAAGCCGCTGCCTTCGGCTCAGGTCATGATCTCAGGGTCCTGGGATGGAGTCCCACATCGGGCTCTCTGCTCAGCGGGGAGCCTGCTTCCTCCCCTCTCTCTCTGCCTGCCTCTCTGCCTACTTGTGATCTCTGTCAAATAAATTAAAAAAAAAAAAAAAGTTCATTGCAGAAAAGGTGGTGCTATTGGAATTTGAGAATATAGTGGCAAAAAAAAAGTGTTAATCTTTTAGATTGAACCAGTAATTCATTTATTTGAGTGTAATCAGGAGAGGAAAATCCAGGTGTTTAAAACTAGCTTTGTATCAGTGGTTAAAATTATGTTTAGTTTTATTAGTTTTATTCTCCCTCAATCCCCGTATGATAAGTTCTCATGAATGGGTTTCTGAGATAAAACACTGAGATTTAGGGGGTTTTGAGAATTCATCAATTACATTATTTTTATCCACTGGTTGTTTCACATAGGACCTGTTTGTGATATTTACAGGACATGAGGAAGACTGTGATTCTGGCTTTTGTGGACTTCAGAAAAAACTTTGAAGAAAGATTAATGCCAAGTTAGGATGTAGTAGGCATATACTACTGTGTTAATTTTAGTAGAGCAATGACTATTTAGATGGATCCTTCCCCTGTTGCCTTGGCCCCTAACTTCATAATCCACTGGCTAAAGCTGCTTTTCATTAAGGCAAGTGAGAGGCAATTTTATGAATGGAGAAAGTGAGGCTATTCTAGACATTGGGAAACTAGTGGAATGTAAGGGGAGAATGAGATTGTAAATATGATAGGCAACAAGATCATAGATGAACACTCTATTTTTGGATTGACAAGGGTGCTAGAGGAAAGGTATCAGTAGAATAGAGTGGTTTATTATGTACTGTTTATTGAAAGCCTCCTGTTTAGTAGGTCTTGACTAAGATACTTTGCCTCAGTTTTAATTCTTTCCATAACCTTGAAAGCAAGTGCAATTATCCCAGTTTCCTGATGAGGAAAGATACTAAAGGGTATATCCAAGGTCTTAGAAGTAAAAATAGAGTCCCACATTGTGTCTTACATTGTATAGAGGCCTTTTCTGTCCAGTCATTGTCTGATAAATGAAGAAATAAGTAATCTGGAAGACCATATATAGCATGGGAAAATTTTAGGGTTAATGGCTTTTAACATAAATGACTCCATGTTGGTGTTGTAGGATATTGGAGGCTCCTTGGAAAGCATTGAGACAGTACCTTTGCAAATATTGTATCTGGACTTTAGAACTCCAACTAATGGGTTACCTTTGATATTAGTGTAGTATTGTATAGCTGTGTTTTCAAATGTAAGTGATGTCATGATACAAAATCTGTATATGAAAGGTGGGTGATAATGAGCTGCCACAGTAACTAACATATATCATAAGCTGGATTGGATTAACTTCAGATAGAATGTGTACAAAAGTGTTTGAAAGAGGGTTGGTTTAAGCAGTCTGATTTAGTCTAAGTGACAAACAATTTGGGGTGTTGGGAAAAACAGTGGAAAACAGTCACGAAGCCCATTAAAATGAGCACCATGGGTGTTTACAGGCTTTACAAGTAGACTTAGACAGCCCATAACCAAGCATCATCTGCTTGGAAAGGACACATTCAGTCACTTGGTTAGGAACAGTGCCTTAGCAGCAGTATTTTTCAATGAATAAAAGACAACTGTGGTAGGGCTTTGGAGTCAAACGATCCAACTTTTTTCAGGTATAGGGTAAAATCATAAGGAATCTTTGCCTTTGTCATTCATTGGTAATTTAGGAGGTTAAAAAAAAAAAAAAAGGCACAGCCAAGATGGCAGCATGGTCAAATAGCTTAAATATGAGTACTTTTGGCACCTTGGTGAAGAATGTGGTATTGAAGACAGGAAAAAAATGGTTGAAATTATTGAACTCAAGATGTTAGAATGCAATATAATTATTTTAATTGTTTGAAAATACAGGGAAAAAAGTAGGAAACAAAAAACAAAGGGTAAGAATTAAGGAGGGCTATTCGAGAGTAAAGTGGTTGTATAATATTCCTAGAGTTTTTACTCAGGGGAAAAATTGGTGAGAGAGATCAGGAAAGTGATTTAGAAATAGGTGTTACTGAATTGGGGAAGTAAGCTCCTCAAAGATTGTTAGTAAGCAGAGAAAATACTGGGTAAGTGGGGAAAGTGATTTTAACATGAAGTTGCATTCATATTTTATGGTAGTCAAAAGTGACCACCTGTTTTAGGTCATTTGACCTCCCGGGAAAAGACATGCTGATTACTACCATTCATTCTGTGAAAGCTAATGAATGTTTCTATAGGCTAAAATTATCCATGTACCTGTGACAGTGGGTAAACACTTTGGACTTCGATTTGGGTTTTAGAAGCTTTTTTTTTTAGAAGTATTTAACTACTATATTTTCAGCATTCACTAAGGGATTACATTTTACATTAGCTGGTTATCCTTGGCATAACTATGGTATCAGATGTGATTTAAATCACCTTTATTGGATATAATTTGTGTATAAAAATGTACTCATTTTTAAGTTAATGAAGTTAATGAATTTTGACATATGTATCTACTCATATAATTACCCCTCCCCATTCAAGATATAGAACATTTAAAATCCCCTAAAACTGCCCATATACCTCTTTCAGTCAGTCCTTCCTTCTCCTCCCTGAAGACAACTAGTTTGCAATTTTTATTTTCCTTAGATTGGGGAACTTTTTCTTGAAATTTACCTGGAGTCATAGAGTATATACTGTTTTGTGTCTGGCTTCTTTTCCTCAACATAGTAGTTTAGAGATTCATCCATATGTGTATTAGTGGTTCATTCTGTTTTGCTGCTGAGTAATGTTATGTTTTACTGCAATTTGTTTATCCATTATTTTGTTAATAGACATTTGAATTTTTTCCCCTTGTTTTTGACTATTGTGAGTAAAGCTGCTTGCTATAAACAAGGTTCTTCTATGAGCCTTTTTGTGGACAGTATGATTTAATTTCTTTTGATTAAATACCTAAGAGTGGAATTGTTCTGTCATAGGACTGGTATATGTTTTAACTTTAGAAGCGTGTATATAATTTTATATGTGTAACTTTTCCAAACTCACACCATTCTCAGCATGCATTTTTAGTTCAGATCTGTAAATCTCTGTACTTTGTACTAGTTATGGATACTGGTTTGTACTAAATGGTTTCTCTAAGCAGAGAGCTTTCCGGAATATTTTTCATGTAATAATTGAAATCTAGTAAGTAGTTTTATGATATATTTATTTTTTTAAAAATCATAAGTTACAGTGTATCTAATATTGACTTAAGTAGATTTGTAATTATCAACTTGGTTTGTTGTGCAGAATTCTAAATTTTCATTTCTTCGTAGATAGCATATGTTTGAATTTTGAAGTGTGCATTCTTCATTTTATGTAGTGGCTCTTCATTAAATGTATATATATAATTAAATGAGATGTTTGATATATGAATAATAAACTAATCTACTAAGGTAAAATTTAAATGACCAAATGAGGAATCTCTTTCCTTTTTCTTGATCTCTTTTGTCAATAGCACTGCCCTTCCTATTTTGGTAAATCCTTATTTCACATTGGTTGCTTAAAATGAAGGGTCCCTTATATTAGGTAAGCAATAGCCGTAATGTAGGGGAATTGCACCTTGGATAATAGCATGATGACCGGGACTTGTTTGTTTCAGGATTTTAGCTCTAGCTCCAAAGCTGAAAATATAGGTTAACAACTATTCTTGCCTTCTAAGTAGGAATGTGGGACTTAGTAAAAGAGAATAGAAGTGTAGCATCCACTTCCCTTATATAATAGTAATTAGAAAAGAGAGGAGTATTACTGGTGTCATTCAGATGAAGAATTGTTCATCTGTTGAAGTTAGTTCTGTGACCTTTGCCTGTTTTTCCCCCAAAGGACCTTTTGTTCCCAGCCCAGAATTTGGGTGTGTCTGCTGGATGTGTAGATTGGTATTTTACATCTTGTCTGGATGTTTAATGAGCCACAGAATCTTGTGTCTTTTACCGCAATAGCACCTTCCAGAGAGAGATTGAGGGAGCATTCCTGAACATAGACTAGTTTTTGGAGGGGAGGAGGATAAATGGAGTCAGTGAGATGGCATATTGAGTGAGAAGATAGTAATGGAAAGAGCTGACATTTGTCTATATGGTATGGTAAGAAAGCATTAGAACTGATCTTTCTTTCTTTCTTTCTTTCTTTCTTTCTTTCTTTCTATCGTGGATCAAGTGGACACTATGGGACGTAACCAGGTTAGAGTTATCTTGGTGGTTGCTAGCAGGAAGAGCTTGCCATATGAGAGGACTGTGGGTAGGATAGTAAAAAGTCAGTCTTAGAATGTACCCCTGTGGCAAGAAGTTATTATGCAGGGTGGAGGGGCCAGCCTCTTGTGCTTGCTGTAACTTAGAGGTTAAATGCTGCTGTGAAGACCAGAAATATACTGTCTAAACTGGGTGCCTCTGAGAAAGAGAAGGTATTATCAATAATGATGCAAGATAGCATCATTCTCCTACATGGCGATCCAGTAAACCCCCATGGATGTAGGCACACAGGGCGTTTGTACCTCTTCTGCCTATCCTAATTTGTGGGAACTAGAAACTTGAGGGAGGAAGTGGAGAAAATTGAAAGAATCAGGAAGAACATTGGAAAAAAAAAACTGATTATATTCTTTCTCTTGGCTGGCCTGGGGTTGGGGTGGGGTTGTATGGATACTCTTTGATTAAGATATGAAATTGAAGATTTAAATTGGACTAGAATGTGTTGCAATACTAGAAAGTGACTGAGAAGCAGTAGGATTTATCTGGGACATCATGGAGAGATGGGAAAGTGCGAACTGGAAGAGTACGTTTAAGGTGATGAAATTAAAGCGTATATCCTGTTAAGTTCTATTTATTCGGTCATTTTCTTAGTTTAATAGGATTTTAAGCTAAACAAACCTTCAGTTTGTACCTACAATATGATATGTGAGGTATTGTGTTCAGCATTTTAGGGAAGGCAAAGATGGCTAAGATTTTCTGTCCAGTGGGATCTTCTGTTTAGTGTATAGAGCTAAGTGATCCATGGTGGAATGACCTAGGTGCTCTAGACATGTAAGTGGCAATGATGTGGGAACATGGAAACAACTGAATGCTGCTTGGGTTTAGGCAGCCTTTATGGTCCAGGCTAAATTTGGCCTGGGTCTTGAAGGAAGAGAAGGGGATCAGCTGGGAAGAAAGGCATTCTAGCATGAGGTAATAATCAAGACATGGAATTGGAAATGAATAGACACCTAGAAAGAAATAATGCTCATTCCACACTGAAAATTTTACGTTTTAGAAAATGGTTTTAAAGCACTAGTTAAGCATGTTTACCCATGTTATAATTCTGGTTGAAGTGTGGTATTCTTATATGTCATTTTTGTATTTCCTTAGTAATGCACAAAATGGTGTCTGTCTTTTTGAGATACAGTGTGGAAATGTTATTCACTTTAAAACCTAGATGGTTATAAGCATCCAAAACTAAACTTCTAAATCTAATCACAGTCTATTACTTTCCTTGATTTAAAACAGTAAAATGTAGAGAAGATGATGATTTTCACATATGATCTTAAGAAGCATTTGGCAGTGCAATTAGTTTCATAACAAGTGATTGTTTTTTAAAGCCTTCCCAGAATAAGAATGAGTATCTTGATGCTGGTGTCACTTTTAAATAGCTATGGTTCCAGGAATGTGTCTGTTCACGTTGTTATCTTAAATACACACCTTATCTATCCATATTGCTGTACTTCAGATGTGAAAGTAAAAATAAAGGTGTGAAGTGCCTAGCAGACTTGTATGGATTTATGTAAATCAGAAAACATACAAACAATCCATTAGTGCTGAGGCCTTAATGTATTAAATTCAAATATGGACTATTTCCTGAAAGTCTTACACACACACACACACACACACACACACACACACACACACCCTCTCATACCCAGTGATTTACTTTGCAAAGAAAAAAAAATAATAATAATAGCGAAAATCTGTAATTTATAAGAGGTTTTTTCCTCTGAACTCCTGACACCTATCCAATTGTGATACCTCCATATGGATATTTAAAGGTATTTAAATAGAAAATGCTCAAAATTCAACTATCTTTTTACTTAAACTTGTTTCATTTTTAGTCTTCCCCATCTTAGTAAATGACATGTTTATTCCTGTTACTCAGACCAAAAACCTTGGAGTCCTGTCTCTTCTCTCTTCATATCCATACCTCGTTAGTTAGTAGTTCATATTGCTTTACCATCAAAGTAAGGTAGAATCTGAATTTTACCACCTCTCAGCACCTCCACTATCACCTGGTTCAAGTCATTATCATTTCTTACTTGGATTATTTTAATACCTCCTGACTGTTCGCTCAGCTTCCTCTTAAAATCTTCAACCCATAATCCAGCACTTCAGTTTAGTCTCAGTGCAGTAGCCAAAATAATCACCGTTAAAACGGAAGTTAAATACTGTCATTCTTCAGTTAAAAACATTAGTCCCCTTTCTTTCTCAGTGTAAAAGCTAAAGTCTTTGAGGCAGCCTATGAGACTCTACATGACACCGCCCCATCTGCATCCTCATCTTTTGACTGTCTTGTTTAGGGCTCTCTATTTACACCTGACACCATGTTGTTTCTTGAATCATTGACTTCAGAGGCTTCACATTTATTTTTCCCTCTTTCTGGAATGGTCTTCCTGCAGATAACTTCTTAGCTTTTTTTCCTAATCTTTCTTGGATCTTTACTGAAATGTTACATTCCTAGTGAGACCTACTTTGACCATCTTATTTAAAATGTCTTCCAGCCCCCAATTGCTTTATTTTTTTCTGGTTGGCACTTTCCCAGTCTATCTTATTGTCTATTACTTTTACTTTTTTATGATCAGTATTTCCTATTAGGATGAAAGCTTGATGAGGGCAGGGTATTCAGTTTTGTTTTACTACTTATTAACACATTAGGAATCATTCCTGGCACATAACTGGTATTTAACATATAATTGAGTGAATGAAAGATAATAAAAGACTGCCTTTATAGGGGTTAAACCTGACTAAAACTAGATGTGCCCTTTCCTGGCATATTTGGTTGGTGATGCTATTCCCAGATGTCTAAATGCTACTTTAAAATTTTTAAATCAAATGTATTTGGGGTATAATTTGCGTATAATAAAAGACAGTTATTTTAGACATACAGGTCAATGAGTTTTGACAAACATACCTTGTAACTACTGCTATAACGAGGTAAAGAACATTTCTGTCACCTCAGAAAGTTCCCATGTATCCCTTTACAGTCATATTTTCCTCCTTTGTTGTCATTTCTAGGCAACTATTGATTTGATTTTTGTCACTATGAATTAGTTCTGCCTGCTCTAGGGTTTCACATAAGTAGGAGCACACATTATGCATTCTTTTCACCATGAGGTTTTTGAAGCTTATTTCTATGTTATTGTATATCTTAGTAGTTCCTTTTCATTGCAGAGTAGTGTGCATTGTGAAAATGTGCCACAGTTGACCTGTACATGGGCATTGGGGGTGTTTCAAGTTTTTGCCTATAAAAAATGATGCTACTATGAATGTTCACTTCACATACAAGTATTTGTGTACATACGCTTTAATTCTTCTGGGTTAAGTAACCCAGGAGTAGAATTCTAGTGTCCCGTGGTAGAGTGTGTGCTAATTTTCTAAGAAACTGCCAGACTGTTTTCTAAGTGATTGGACCATATTTCCCCAGGAGGGGATGAAAGTGCTAGATGCTCCACATTCTGGCCAGCACTTGATACCATTCTAGCATTCTTTTAAGTTCAGACATTCTCCTGAGTGAGTAGTTTTATCTCATTGTGGTTTTAATTTGCATTTCTCTGATTGTTAGTGATGTTGATCTTTATTTATTTACTTATTGGTCATTTTATCTTTTGTGAAGTATCTGTTCAGATCTTTTGATGATTTAGAACAAATTGGGATTGTTTTCTTTTTATTTAGTTAATAAGGGTTTTTAACATACCTGGATACTAGTCCTTTGTCAGATATATTTCTTCCTGGTTTGTAGATTGCTTTTTCTTTCATTGATAATTTATTTTGAAGAGCAGAAATAAATTAAATTTTAAATTAATCTAGTTTATCAGTTTTTCTTTTTTTTGATCTGTGCTTTTTTTCCCCTTTGCTTTCCTTTCCTCCTCCTTTTTTTCCCCTTCCTGAAAAGCTTTAGTTAACTACAGGTTGTGAAGATTTTCTCCTGTGTTTTCTTCTTAAAGTTTTACAGTTTTAGCTTTTACATTAGGTCTCATTTGGAGTTAATTTTCTGTGTAGAGTGTGAGGTAAGGACCAAGGTTCATTCTTTCCCTTGTCTAGTTCAAGAAACAAGTGTTTCTTGAATTCAGGAAACACTTGTTTCTTGAACAACTAGACAGTTTCAGAAAACTGTCTTTTCTCCTTTGAGTTAAAACTTTCGTTAAAAATCACATAATTGTATGAAACGTATGGATCTTTTCCTAGACTCTTAAATTGATCTACATGTTTATCATGCCAGCACAACGATGTTTTATACTGTCTTGAAATCAGTGGTGTAAATTCTTTAACGTTGATTTTTTGAAATTGTTTGGGACCTCTTAAGACCTTTCCATTTCCATATTGATTATAGAATTAATTTGTACATTTATACAAAATACCTCTAGGAATTTTGATTGGCATTGCATTAAACTGATCAGTTTTGGGAGGATGAATTTCTAAACAGTGCTGAGTTATTTCAACCCACAGACATGGTATATTTTCACTTTTTTATTCTTTAATTTCTCTCAGCAGTGTTTTGTAGTGTTTATTATGCTAGTCTTTGACGTCTTTTGTTAAATTTATCCTAAATGAATAGGATATGAATTGTATTTTTGGATGCTATTGGAAATGTAGTTAAAATAAATTTTACAGTTGGTCATTGTTAGTACGTAGAAATACAATTGATTTTTATATGTTGAATGTGTATCCTGGTACCTTATTTATTCATTAATTTTTTTCACTTTTGTATGGGACTTCCTCAGGATACTTTGTAAATGATTGCGTTAATTACAAATAAAGAGTTTTGTATCTTTCTTTCCAATCTTTATGTCTTTTCTTTCTTTTTTAATATACTGACTAGGACTTACAATGCATTGAAAAATAGAAGCAGTAGAGTAAGCCTCCTTACCTTGTTCCTGGACATAGAAAGCATTCAGACTTCCACTATTATGTATGATGTTAACTGCAAATATCTTTATAAATGGCATCTATCAGGTACAGCAAGTTCCCTTTTATTTTTAGTATGCTTAGAGGTTTTATTATAAATGAATGTTAAATTTTGTCATATGATTTTTCTGTATCTACAGAATCATTTAATTTTTCTTTTTAAATTTATTAATTTGATAAATATTGGCATTGGTTGGTTGGATCCTATAATCAACCTTTGCATTTGAAAGCCCCATTTGGTTATGATGCATTCTCATTTATTATCATGCTTAATTTGATTTATAATATTTCTTAATGATTTGGAAATGTTTATGAGGGATATCTTTTTTGGGGGGGTAGTGTTATGGACTGAATATTTGTGTCTCCCCAAAACGTATGTTTTGAAGTCCTATGTGACGGTATTTGGAGGTTGGATCTTTGGAAGGCAATTAGGTTTGGAAGAGGTCATGTGGGTGAGGCCCCCATAATGGAATTAGTGTCCTTATAAAAAGAGGAAGAGACCCGGAGCTTGCTTGCTCACTCTCCCCACCACATGAGGGCATGTGAGGACACAGCGGGAAGGCATCTTTCTATAAACCAGGAAGGGGGTCCTTCCTGGGAAACCAGCTTGGCCAGCATCTTGATCTTGAAATTCCCTGCTTGCACAACTTTGAGAAATAAATTCCTGTTGTTGAGCCACTCATTTTGTGGTATTTTATTATGGCAGCTCAAGCTGATGGGACAGTATAATGTTTTTGTCATTGGTATCAAGGTAATGGTCATCTCATTAGAAAAATCATTTGAAAAATCTAGCAACCTTTTATTGAACTAGAAATAAAAGGAAATTTCCTCAATATGATAAAAGTCATCTGTGTAAAAACAGAGCTATGGAATGGTGAAAGTGAATACTTTTCTCCAAGATCAGGAACAAGGTAAGTGTTTTGCTGTCACCAGTTCTATTTAATATTATATTAGAGGTTCTAGCCAAGACAATTAGGTAAGAAAAACACAAGCATCCAGATTAGAAAGAAGACATAGAACTATATTTATAGATGACTTATAGAAAATTCTAAGAAATCCATTAAAATCTATTACAACTAATAAATGAACAGCAAATTGTAAGGTGCAAGAGTAGTATACAGGAATCAATTGTATTTCTATATACCAACAATGAACAATATAAGAGGGAAGTTAAAACCATTTATGATAGCAACAAAAAAATCAAATAGGGACACATTTAACAGATGCAGTAGAAAAATTGTCCAAAACCTATCAAAATTGTTGGACGACCTTATATGTTTGTGTATCAGAGGACTTAATACTGTGAAATTGATAATAGTCTACCAAATAATCTATAGAATCAAGTCAATCTCTATCAAAATCCTAGCTGCCCCCCCCTTTTAATGAAAAAACTGATCCTAAAATTTAAATGGAAATTCAGGTATCTAAGATAGTGAAAACAATTCTGAAAACAAAAATAAGGACGTATCTTAATTTTAAAACTTACAACAAAGCGACAGTTATCAAGGCAGTGTGATGCTGGTATAATGAGCGACATAAAGATCAATGAAATAGAGTTGGGAGTCCAGAAATAAACCCTAATGCTTATGATCAGTTGATTTTTGACAAGAGCGTTGACATAATTTAATAGGGAAAGACTAGTCTTTTCAACAAATGGTACTGGGACAACTGTGTATCCATTAACAAAAGAATAAAGTTGGGCCATTTCCTTAACCAGGCTTTAAAATTGATGCCAAATGGACTATAGATCTAAATGTAGGAACTAAAACTATAGAACTTGGAAGAAAATGTAAGAGTCAATCTTCATGTCGTTGGGTTAAGCAGAGCCTTCTGAGAAAACATCACAAGCACAAGTGGCAAAAGAAAAAAATAGATAAATTGGACTTCATCAATATTGAAAACTTTTGCTTCAAAAGACACCATCAAGACAGTGAAATGCCAGCCCAACCACCAAATATTTGCAGATCATATTTCTGGTAAGGGACTTGTATCCATAACATATAAAGAACTCTTAAATTCAAAAAGGCATTTGTCAGAAGACAAATGATTTAA
Organism: Lutra lutra; assembly: GCF_902655055.1. Classification (NCBI taxonomy): domain Eukaryota; kingdom Metazoa; phylum Chordata; class Mammalia; order Carnivora; family Mustelidae; genus Lutra; species Lutra lutra. The sequence continues at coordinate 87,679,325 of NC_062280.1, forward strand.
AAATGTGCAGAGTATCCGAATAGACACATTGTGGGGGAAATATGAAATGTCTATTTGTCCCATCTGTTCTTCTTTTCCTGCTTTCTTTTGAATTAGTTGAGTATTTTAGTGTTTATTTTTATATCACCTTTTGGGTTAAAGCTGTGTGCATCCTTGTATATTTATTTCACTTAGTGGTTCCTGTAAGATATATAATATGCATCTTATCCCAGTCTGTATTCAATGCTTCTTATACCACTTTACATATCATTTAATAACTTTACAACAGTCTGGTCCCCCCCATTCTTTGTAGTTGTTGTATATTTTATCTCTGTGTATTATGTAAAACATACCATTGAAAAAACTCTTTTTCTTTAAAACTCAAATTTATTTTAAAGGAATTAACAAGTGAGGGGCGCCTGGGTGGCTCAGTGGGTTAAGCCTCTGCCTTCAGCTCAGGTCATGATCTCAGGGTCCTGGGATCGAGCCCTGCATCGGGCTCTCTGCTCAGCAGGGAGCCTGCTTTCCCCCTACCCTCTCTGCCTGCCTCTCTGCCTACTTGTGATCTCTCGCTCTCTGTCAAATAAATAAATAAAATCTTAAAAAAAAAAAAGGAATTAACAAGTGAGAAAAAAGCCTATTATATTGACCTGCATAATTATCTTTTCTTGTGCTTTTCAAAATTCCTTCATGTAGATCTTTATTTTCATATAGTATAATTTTTCTTCAGTTTGATGAACTTCTTTAACATTTCTTACAGCAGAGGCCTGCTGTCAACCAATTCTCACCTTGTATTTGAAAATTTTTTTTAGCTTTTATTTTTTAATTGTACCGTTGGTTTCTTTTCCCCTTTGATTTCTTCTGCTCTTTAAAAAATATCTTCCCATTGTCTTCTAGCTTACATTTTTCCCCCATTTTCTTTGGAGTAGAAGTCATTGGGGTTCCTTATTTTTTCTGGGGACTTAGTATGATATGTCTTGATGTAATTTTTAAAAATATGTATCCTGTTTAAGGTTTTTGGAGTTTCTTAGATCTGTAGATTTATGGCTTTCAAATTTGAAAACTTGTAGGCTGTTATTTTTTCAAGATTTTTTTTTCTGCTTCTCTCTTTTGGGGATTTTAGTTATACGTATGGTGACTAGTTATTTTAATTACACATTGATGACTACGTATTATTCCACAGGTCACGGAGGCCCAATTCACTTTTTTCCCATTTTCCCCCCCTCTGCTTCTTTTTTGGGTAGTTTTTATTGTTTGCCTTCAAGTTAAATCTAGGATCTTCTCTTTTACATTGTCACAAGACCATCTAATGAATTTTTCTTTTTTTGAAGACTTTCTGATTTAATTTCTGAAAGTTTTACTTTTGAAATAGCTTTCATTATCATTTTAAGCATAAATTCTTGAATACATTCATAAGTAGTGTTGTAATGTACTTGCTGTTTTAAAGTCCTGCTGTGCTATTTCCATTGTTTATGCCATTTCTGTATCATTTCCTATTGTTTTTGTCTTGTTTGAGTCACATTTTTCTTCTTCACATGTGCAGTAATTTTTTGTTGGTTGATGGGCAGTGTGAATGTTGTATTGTTGAATGTCTTGATTTTATTGCCTTTTAAAAAAATATTAGTTTTGACAGGCAGTTTTAAATTCTCTGTGGATTAACTTGGTTTTCTTGAGGCTGTTTTTTTTGCTTTGTAGGATTGTTCTTGAGTGGCTTTTATTCTAGAGCTAATTTAATCCTGTTACTAATGTGTGACCCTTTTTCATGCTCTGCTGAATACCATGTGTGTTCAATGAAGTCTCTCTGCTCTTCTGTTGTAATCTTGAATGCCTTCTAGGCTGATGTGACCTTTGGCTAGTGTTCATGTTATTACTCTCTCATCTTCGTTCTACAGCTAGTCTCATGGAATCTTACAATATTCATTGGAAATATGCATATGGGGTCCCTATTTAGATATGTGGAGCTTTTTCTCTGTATTGCTCTTTCTGTTATGTACTGTATCCTTAGAAATTCCAGTTACCTCAGTCTTCCTAAAACTCCAAAATCTGTTTCTCAACTGAGCTGGACCACTATGTACTTTTTATCTCCTCGCATTGTGATCCATAGAGTGCTTCTAGGTAGAAACCTTATGGTGAGCCGTAGGACTCCCTTATTGATTTCCCTTCTTCAGGGATCACAGTTCTGCACTACTGTATTGTCCAATGTCTGAAAACAGTTTTATATATTTTGTAGAGTTTTCCAGTTGATTATGGTGGAAAGGGGGCATGTCTGGTGCCAGTTATTCCATCATAGCATTGAAAACACCCTCTTACTCTCTTTTAGTACTAAAATTTTCAGAAAAAGTAAGTTTTTGGGTATATTAAAAAAGATTTTTTTTGGTATATACCCTAGTATAAAAAATACTGACCTTTGTTCAGCCTCTTCCTACCTTTCATTCTTTCTCCTCTTTCTTGATGTCTTTTTAAAATTGTTTGATACAAACTTCTACAGTCTTGGCCTGTTGAAGATGCTCCTCTTCTAGTTTTCCTTGTTTCTGTTTTCCTTCTCCAGTATTTTGTTCATATTGAGACCAATTTCAGTTTTTAGTGACTCTCTTATTCAAAACTATTATTTTTCAATTTTTTTTGATTATCCTTGTTATTCACAAAAGGGAACTTTAAAATTTAATCCTGGCATTTAAGGACCTCTCTAGGTAGGCTTTAGCCTGCTTTGTCTACTGTCATTTTCTACGTTTTTATACCTAAAACATATTCTGGTATTTTGGTTAGCATTCCTATACTTAGTACTATCTCTTTTTCTTTGATAATACTATTTTCTTTCTTGAAACCCCCTTTTACCTCTCCCTATAAAAATCCTAATCATTCTTGAAAGTCTCCTGTTTCTTTATGCTGGTGCTCTTCCTACTTAAATGTTACAGTCCTTTGAATATTTGTCAAGTAGTCCTTACTAAATTGTAAGTGCATTGAGTGCTTTATTCATCTTTTGATTCTCCCATAGTGCCTCACCAGTCTAGAATCTGGCACACAGTTGATTTTCTGTAAATGTTTATTGAATATTTATGTGAACAGTTTTTAAAATAGGAAGCCTTTAGGATATCTTGAAGTAGATCTGCAGAGTGGTCTGTTGAATGAATATGCTTATGTGTAAGAGTGTTCTAATGACAACAGGCATTGTTTTGCATGGCTGCAGTTCTAGAGTAGGGAATAGATGGAAATAACGGTCCATTTATTTGATCTCAGTAGTGTTCACCCAGTAAAGATGGAATGGCTATGGGCAAACTGAGCTGATATACTAACTTATTCTCTGATATCATCCATATCTTTCTCTTTTTGTTTAAATTTTATGGCAGTCCTCTTGCTTAACCTGTTTTGGTCAACATATCTTTTAGTGAGGGACAGGAGCTATTTGTGATGGTATGGCTGAACACAAGTAAGCCCTCAGTGACTTGTGTACAAATGGTAGAGACACAGCTATTTTCTGTATTTTATGACTAAGTATGGGGATGGGTGACGGGTGCCATGGAAGAACAGAGAAGGAGCACTTGGGTGTTTGGTTGTCCTTTTAGGTTCTCAGAGACCTGTACATTAGGGAGGACCGAATGCACCACTTTCACTGACTGAGTAGTCTGTTTTCACATTGTTCTTCAGATAAGTCAAAGTCAGTTGCCATTGATTCATTCTGTACACTCTTCCATTTATTTATAACTACTGTCAGTTCGCTAAGACCATCCATTTGAAAACCATCTTCTTGAGGACCATGATATACTGGGGACTTGTGCTAGCACTAAAAAGATAACAAAGACATACCTGCTGGGGGAGTGGTAATGATCATCAAAAGTCCTGATTAGTGATTTGAGCTCACAGTTTAAAGAACGACATTTAATACTTTTATTTGTCAAAAAGCATGTGGGCATTGTTAGTAGATGTAGTTTTAAAGAAGGCCTTCCAGGGCTACATTTTGTGTCTGATATTGTAATGAGAGATGGTTTAACTGCTTATACAACTTCAGGTAGTGATATTTATATCTTTGGAATTACTGTTTAGGAGATAGTCACCAGCAAAGAAATCTGTAGTTTATTAATTTTCTTAAAGATATATATCTTTTGTTATGTTGCACAATTGTGTTTTGTGTCAGGTAACTGAAATATATAAAAAATGGTTTGTTGGAAGACTTTTATCACCTGAATCAGTTATTATTTTTTAATAAAGATTAAAACATTGGCATCACAATTGGTGAAAAAAATCCAGTTTCTTTCTTTCTTTAGCTTTCCAGCGTATTGGCCTTTTGTAAACAGATGGTCAGATTAAAAGCTATCTAAATGAAAGTGCCTTAGAGCAAAAATTTATAGATATTTGGAAAAGAAAATAAAGTTAGTGCATAAAAAATTCTTTGGGCCTCTTATTCAGAAAGTTTCATTAATTATCCTCCTTAGCTGATGACACTCTGTTATCAGTTGTCAGGCCAAGACACTTTTCTTGTTTTATGGTATTCTTTTATTTTAACCCTAATCCCCACTCTGGTTTTCTGCCCACACGTCCCCTAGCAGATCCCCACTCACATGTGCTTAGTGAGTATAAGCCCTTAGATTGGTAACTTGTCTTTGATAAATGCAGAGTGGTTTTTATATTGTTAGGTACCTTATGTTCATACCTTCTTTTTTTCACTTGCTGTTTTTAGATTAGACATGTTATGGCATGTATTTCCAGCCGATTGCTTCTAAACATAGTTTGTTCACATCTGAGTTTATCTATCCAGGTAGTGGACACATGCATTCCCCTCAGTACCTGTCAAACAGTGCTGTGTTAAATATCCTCATACAGGTTCAATATGGTTTTATATGTGAGTTCTTTGGGGGCATCTATTTAGGAGTGGGATTGTAGGGTTGGAGGATAGGGAATTACCTCAGCATTTCCCCCACTCACTCATTGATTTGTCTCTTTTTCATAGAGTTTTTGTATCATCTGACCATTTTGTATCATTTGACCATTGATTTATAGGCAATTTTTAAAAACTTTTTAATTGCGGTAAAATATACATAACAAAATTTACCATTTTAACCATTTTTCAGTGGCGTTAAGTAAATTTACATTGTTGTGTAACCATCACCACCATCTATTTCCAGAACCTTTTTTCATTTCCCAAACTAAAACTTCATACCCATTAAAGAAGAACTTCCCATTTCCCCCTATCCCCAGCCCCTGGCAACAACCATTCTACTTTTTCCTCTATGAGTATGAGTGCTCTAGGTACCTCATATAAATGGAATCATACAGTATCTTCCCTTTTGTGACTTTTTTTTTACTTAATATAATGTCTTCAAGTCTCATTTATGTTATAACATGTGTTAGAATTTCTTTCTTTTTAAGGCCAAGTAATGTGTGTGTGTGTGTGTGTGTGTGTATGCTACATTAAAAAAATACTGATTCACCCATCGATGGACACTTGGGTTGCTTCCACCTTTTAACTATAGTGAATAGCGATGCTATGAACATGGGTGGACAAGTACTGGTTCAAATCCCTGCTTTCAGTTCTTTTTGGTATATATTTAGAAATGGAATTGCCAGTTCTTATGGTAATTTTAGTTTTATTTTTTGAGGAGCTACCATACTGTTTTTTTATAGTGGCTACATCATTTTACATTCTCACCAGCAGTGCACAGTTTCTCTGTATTCTCACCAACATATGTATAGAAAGCTTTTTAAAAGAGAACTCTGTGTTATAATAATCATAGTAGCTACCAATAAGTTAGAGCTTATTGTGTGCTAAGGTCATGTTGTATGTGCTTTACATGTATAGAAACATTTAGTCCACACTACACCAAATAATAGAGGTCCTGGGATAATAGAATGGGAAACTTGAACTTTTAGTTGGGGCATCAGTATTCAACAGATGATTATAAGGAAGTACCATACCACATGCAGAATTGTAGAAATTCTGGTTTTGTGACCTTGGAATCTTTTCACTCAAATGGAGTTATCAAAAGGAGGAAGTTCATCAGGCAGATTTTTCTGGAATGTCACTGGAGGGCCGTGTGTTTTAGCCCTGCATCCCACAAGTAAGGGATGGTTGAATCTTTTACTAAGCTTAGTGAGAGAAGTTTCCACTGGTGGATATGGATCTTACACTTAGAGTCACATGAGACTCATGCCTGGGAGAGCTGTGGCAGCAGGACTGGGTTTGAAGAAGTAATTGTGCTCCTCTCTTTCAGCAGATCAAAAGTGTATTTGTGTCTTCCAGAATATAAATATTAACCTGGTGTTATTGAAAAGAGAACCTGCCCAAGAGAGTTTTCTGCCAGGGCAAGAGGATCCTAGCAGGAGAGTTGTGGGGTATACTGCCAGGGTTCAGAAACTGAGGGGGCATTGGGAGGGAGCTTTTAGTTGATGGAGAGCACTGCCCCTGGCAGGAGTTTCTTGAGTGGAGGATAATACTCTCCATTATATGGAAGGATGCACATAAGCTCCCTAAGAAAGGAAAATTTGGTTTTAAACTCTTGCCATATCCACATAGCTGTAAGCCATTTTTGCACAGTGGCAGTCAAATAAGAACTGTTCTATGTGACTGGCTTCTTTTCTTCTCCCTGATCTTGACCCTGGTGAGTTCTGAAAACTCAGGAAGGTGGCAGAAGAGAAACTTGCTAGGTGAGAAGAGAAAGAGATTGTTCCTTTGCTCACTGATGGTGGCCAGCTCTGGGATGCCTCAGTCTAATGGAGAATACAAGATTTAGTGTTAAATGTTCTTTGGAGTTTGATTATTATTTGGATCTAATCTTTTAATTTTTAAAGATTTCAAATCTATAGAAATGTTAAAACAATAAAATGATAAATACTTCATAGCTTTTACCAGTTAGTAACTTCTGACTACAATTATATATGGTATTATACTTTTTTGGCAGGTGAAGTATGGCTGGACCATTGGGGGAAAAATGACACTTTGCCCCTAAATGCTTTAGCTTATTTATCTTAAAAGATTGAGGTAGTTTCATATGTAATCACAATACTGTTATCACACCCAGGACTTTACTACTGATACAATAATGTTATATAACACATTGTCTATATTCAGATTTCCCTAGTTGTCTATCTGGAATTGTCATTTTAAATTACTGAACTGAGGTTTACCATTTAAAGTGATTATATGATTTTCTGTTACTTACAAGGGACTAGTAAAGTCATTAGGATTACTTGAATTTTCTAGGACAAAGGTTGCTTTACTGCTGAATAGGTTTAATAGACCAGAAAGAGACAAAAATAAAATTTTTGCAAGAGACCAATCATTTCTGCATGGTCAACATGTTGGATACATTAAAAAATTATTTTTTTAAGAAATATTTTATTTATTTTAGAGGGAGAGAGTAAGCAAGTGAGTGAATGTGAGTTGGATGAGGAGCCCTAAAATAAAAAATAAAAAATTCCTAAAACCTAGTATTTAACTTTGTTAGAATTTACTTATTTAGAATTTTAAACATTTTATATATTAGCTATAGTGATAGTTTTGGTGTGGGTAGAAATTTTTTTTGTACTTTAAAAACTTTAATAGAGGGGCACCTGGGTAGCTCAGTGGGTTAAGCCTCTGCCTTCAGCTCAGGTCATGATCTCAGGATCCTGGGATTGAGCTCTACATCTGGGCTCTCTGCTCAGTGGGGAGCCTGCTTCCCCATCTCTCTCTGCTTCCCTCTCTGCCTACTTGTGATCTCTGTGTGTCAAATAAATAAATAAAATCTTAAAAAAAAAACTTTAATAGATTTTTTTTTCTTACAGTCTTAGTACTAAAGGATTTTGTAACTTTGTCTTAAAAAACACAGTTCTGTTGGAAGCCAATAAAATGCCACTCTAAATATCCCTGTTTACATAAATATATTAGTGATTTCTGAGTGTTAAACACAATTTATGTCTTTCTTTTTGTTTAGTTTGGTATACTTTGCAAAGATATAAAAATGAATAATCATTAAAAGGAATTACACTGATAAATGAGATGATTATAGCTGACCTTTGTAAGAGAAACAATTTATTCATCAATTTTCAGTGTTTCTTAGCAACACAAAGTACTCCTACCCTGAGCTTTTTCATATCTTTCTTCAAACACAGTTTGGAGATATTTTATATAACCTGATGGTTGTCCATCTGTCCTGAAGCTCTCACTGCTTCTTCATTACCTAATGTACTCATTAAACTTCTTATTCATATAACATATTCTTTCAGCTTAGTAACCCACAGTTTGACTTGAGAATCGTTTGCTTGTCAGAATCCTAAAAGGATCCGGGGAAATAAATTCCTTTTGTGTATGGTGAAGCTAAAAGTTACTGAAAATGTGTTATACTTTCATAATAAAACAAGTATGAAAATATTGCCTTGGGAGCTAGCTATTTTCTTATTGTCCTTAGTTTCTAAGGGAAGTAGTTTAATCAGTTGTGGTAAAGAAATAGCTTGGCCATATTTTCACAATTTGACTTGTATTCAGTTTAGATCGCAATTTATGAAAATGCTAGGTTCATAGGGAATGTATTCCTTCATCCTTCACCCATTCAACCAATACTTGTTGAGCACTTAAAACATGCCAGGCTCAGTGATAGACCCTGGGGATTCAGTGATGAGCAAAAACATGGGGTCTCTGCCCTCCAGAAAAGGATTGTGGTTGTCTGAGAGCATGTAATGGAAGAGCCTGATTGGCAGATAGGAAAAGCCTTTTCCTAGGCAGTGTGCCTTAGCTGCTATCCGAAGAGCTTTCTAATAGTGCACGTGCAGTGTCACAGGGCACATTTGGACCTGCAAAAAGGCTAGGGAAGCTGGAGTTCAGAGAGTGAACACCTGCAAGATGAGGCTTGTAAGAAAGTTTTTGTTTTTTTGTTTTTAAAAATTTTATTTATTTGATAGAGACACAGCAAGAGAGGGAGCACAAGGAGGGGCAGTGGGAGAAGGAGAAGCAGGCTTCCTGCTGAGCAGGGAGCCCAATGTGGGGCTTGATGTGGGGCTCGATCCCAGGACCCTGGGATCATGACCTGAGCCAAAGGCAGACGCTTAATGACTGAGCCACCCAGGCGCCCCTTAAGAAGTTGGTTTTGAGAAAGAATCTCATTCTTTATAGATGCTTTATAAGGAATATGAAATCAACAGTCATCTTTATATTGACTTCTGTGTATCTGTTTTAAGATAATAAACTCTATTTTCAGATACTCACAAATTTGAAGATCCCTTAGAATTCATTTTTTCTATATGGTGTTTTAATGCTGTAAATAGTATTCTGGTTTCATTGGCTAACTCGTGCTTGAGTATAATTAGCCCACTAGAAGGGCCCCCTCTCTTTCTTCCTTGGAATCTGCTTCATTTTCAGATTCCATTAGTTATTGAAGAGTTCTTTCTTATACAAACCAAAGTTTTGGTTTCTACTCATTGATCCTAGTTCTCTAAGGCAAAATGAACAAGTCCAGTTCATTTTTAGACTCTTTCATGTATGATGTACAGCTACAGGTGTCTCTTTTCCAGAATTTCCTCCCAATATTTGAAAAACTAAAAATATATTTGAAAAATTTCAAATGTATATAAAAGAAGATAGATTCATAGAATGAAACCCCCTTCTTCCCCTCCTCTGCATGTACCCATTGCCCATCTTCAGCAATTATCTCCCCATGTCTCTGTTTGATTGACAGATGTTTAATACTTTCTTTGCACTAGGTGCTGTGCTAGTTGCCAGAGCTATAGAAAGACCTGACATAGGTTTTAAGGAGTTCCATTTTCCAGTGGAGAAGAAAATAAGAAAGTCCGTTAAAACAGTACAGCATGATGCATAAAGTCATCTAATTTTCAGGAGAACTATGCCATTATAAAGAAATAATGAAAGAAACGCACTTTACCCTGCTGCTAAATGGTAGAATTAGGGAGGGGGGTAGAATTAGTATACAAATTTAGGCTCTGGAAACACTTTCAGTTAGTCACAGAAGAAGGGAGCAAGGTAAGTCAAAGTTCACCAAACATTCGGAAAGTCACTAAAATAGAAACCCTCTTTGGTATGTAAAATCCTTTCTCTGTATATACTTAAGTAAGTATTTTGGGGGAGAGGATTCTTTGCATGAGACCCTTACAGAGTTTCGTGACACCAAATAGGGCCATTGTATAGTTTCTATAAGGGAACTGGATTTTGTAGTAAAATATTTTTTAAATGATCAGCTCAAACACTTGTGAGGGTTAAAAAGCCAAAAGTGACTCAGTCAAGTCAACTGTAAGTAATCTTTATTATTGCACATAGATAGGAAGGTAACTATTTGTACTCTTCTTATAGCTTAGAAATCTAATGTTTACATGTATGTATTGATTATATATCTTAAAACATGAAATAATTGGTTTTATTCCTATGTTTAGAGGTCAGGGATTCAGTATCTAGAGAGGCAGATAACATATTCTAAGTGAAAACACTGTCTTGTTCTCTAGGGTCCTCACTTAACCCAGTTTGAACTGCATGCTGTATGGACACAGGGAAGACTTGAGTGTTAAGAGTTTTGTTCAAATCTGTTCTTACCTGGTGAGTCTTACAAAGATGCATCATTAACATTGATCTTGATACTTACCTAGATATGGCCTGTCTGAAGTTTTAGATATGTGGAAGGTCTCTCAGTAAAACTACATGAGATATATGCACATATATGCACACATACACTAATACCAAAGTGCAGTTTCCTTTTATAGCTTTTCCACCTCAGGAAACAGGTACTATTTACAGTATATACTAGACAAATTGGACGCAGGTGCTTCCCACTCTCTCTAATCTTTGAGGTACTCTTTCACTTTGTACTTGCTTACATCTATACTACATGTGTCTCTGTGGTTTTTGTTCTTTCCTTATGTTCTGGGGTAGATGTGTGACAAGAAGCTGTAGCTTTTAAAAATTCATTCATAATGTCACATTGTACTTGAAGACGAGTTGATTATTTGATCACTCCTTTTATGTATGATTTGCTTATTTCTTCTCCTATTTACTATTCAAGAACTATATGTGTAGTCTAGTCTGGCAAAAATTATCAACTCTGATTAATTTTTGTAGAATATATTGGAGATTTCATTGAAATGTAGCTTTGCGGTGTACTTCGTTCATGCATATGATGAGTTGTTATGTTTGAATGTTCCCGAAATGGAATTATTTGAAAATTTGTGTAAATTATTTTTATAAATGAAATAAAATGAGAAGGTGTATCCTTTCAAATTGAGAGGATTTAACTGTTACTAAAATCATATTCTCCGACTTACAAAAGTCTTATTTGTGTTTCAGTTATATAATTAAAGTAAGTCATATCTCCCTTTAGACATATCCCAACTTATTGGACATTTTTATGTGATTTCCATAGTGAGCATATAAATAAGATAGGTGGTTACATAAATTATCTGGGATAAATTTTTTTAATATTATGGGAAAACTATCTCAGAATTATGTCACAATTATTACTATTATTTTTTTTTAAGATTTTATTTATTTATTTGACAGAGAAATCACAAGTAGGCAGAGAGGCAGGCAGAGAGAGAGAGAGGAGGAAGCAGGCTCCCTGCCGAGCAGAGAGCCTGATGCAGGACTCGATCCCAGGACCCTGAGATCATGACCTGAGCCGAAGGCAGTGGCTTAATCCACTGAGCCACCCGGGCGCCCCTATTACTATTATTTTTAATGCTTCTGTTGTAGTACAGTGTACTGACAATGTAGTAGGTAAAACACATAGTTTCATCCCTTGAAGAGTTTACATTCTAATAAGGAGGAATGACTCATGTATAACTAGCTTGAATGGAGTACATGGTGTAAAAGAGGCCTTAACTAACTGGCAGAAAATTAGCAAGAGATTTGGAAAAAGGTCATTTTAGGCTGAGTACATATTATGAAAAAGGCAGACATGTGGCACAGTATATCAGTGAAGAGTCCCTAGTGGTCCCATATAAGAACGGATAGCCACAGGCTTCCCCTCTGTGGTTCTTAGTCTAGAAAAATTGAGTTTGACTCTCTTGTAAAGGTATGCAGATCTTTGTTAGGAGTAGACAGCTCTTGAAGATTATGGACCGTCTCTTATGTATCAGAACTGAACATGTCTTGTGATTTATTTGTAACAACTCGTGTTTAGTAGATATTACAACCCTCAGGTTTTTGTTTGTTTTTGTTTTTAAGATTTTATTTTTAAGTAATCTCTACACCCAACATAGGACTCAAACAACCCCCAGATCAAGAAGCACATGCTCTACTGACTGAGCTGGCCAGGTGCCCCTACAACTCTCATTTTAAAGAAGAGATATACTGAGGCTCAGAGGAGTTAAGTGACTTACCCAAGGTCTTATGACAAGTAATTGTCAGAGCTAGGATCAAACTAATGTTTGAATCTACATGCTTCCTCTCTTTTAAGCGGAAGAAAGAGACAGTTAGGCTACATTTTAGGAATGTTATCAAAGCAATTGGTTTCTTGGATTAAGGAGTAATATTGTAGAGGCATGGTAGCTGATTCAGACAAGTAATAATAATGAAATTTGAATTTGGGTTGGTAACAAAAGGAGTGAAAAGGAGAGTTTGTGTGAGATTAAGTCGCAGAATCATTGAGTCTGGATAATTAAGAATGTGTGCATTTAGGAGGTACTGGGAGTTGCCTCTGAGTAATGGTGAGAAATAAAATGAGAGAACCAGAGAATATACAGTTATGTAAGTCAAAACAAGGAAGTTTCAAAGATGGGATGATGAACAATTTTAAATGCTATGTAGATTTAAAGGTATATGAAGAGGAAGTAAACCTCAGTTGGTGTTTGGTGACCACTGGAAACTCTTTTGAGGGTGACTTTAGCAGACTGATATGATTAGAAATCAAATAATGAGGGAGTGAGTTTGAAGGCAAAGATGGAGTCAGTGATATTGACTCCGTTAAGAAAAATTAGTGGAAAAAGTAGAAATGATAACTCAAAGAATTAAGGCAGAAGATTTTAATTGTTGAGGGAAATGGATGAATTTGTCAAAGCTACAAAGGCATTGGTCTTAAGAAAGGGGTTGAAGATTTTAGAGAGGGAATAATTGGTGATTCACAGTCTTAAAGGAGGTGGGGGGATTTAACACAGGTGTATAGGCTAAATGGAGAGAAAAAGGAGCTCTTCTTGTGAATTGGGTGGGAGAGAAGAATATGATTTTTCTGCTTATAAATGAGTTACCTATTACAATTTATGGGAGGAACTTAGTGACTCATGTTAAATGATCTATAGAAAGTTTATTGAAGAAAAAGAGAGGTCATCTGCTAAGTGTTGGTAGGCGTCGAGAACTTTGGAGAAGACCGGGAGCAATTGTTGTGGTCAAAGAATGAAACAGAATGAGCATTCCCAAAGCAAGAATATCTAGCCTAGAACTATATATATATATATATATATATATTTTTTTTTTTAAAGATTTTATTTATTTATTTTGACACTCAGAGATCAAAAGTAGGCAGAGAGGCACGCAGAGAGAGAGGAGGAAGCAGGTTCCCTGCTGAGCAGAGAGCGCCATGTGGGGCTCGATCCCAAGACCCTGGGACCATGACCCGAGCCGAAGGCAGAGGCTTTAACCTACTGAGCCACCCAGGCGCCCCAGAACTATATATTTTTATTGGCACCAACTGGTATGTGTCTTTTTTCCCCCTCATCAGTGTTCGGTGGAAGTCAAAAAGAAGATGTACAAGGTGATTTGCTCAGTATTAGGGATTGGCCATGGAAGGGTAAGTGAGTGAGGGTTTCTTGGTTAGCAGTGAGAGCATAATTGACATTTTAAATCCTTATTTTTAGCCTCACATATGAAAGACTTCCATATTTGATACAAATGTATATTCTTAGCAATGACTGAATAGATAAAGCAGTATTACCACTTCTAACCTTCAAAACTTTATTCTTCTCATCTTACCTTATTTCCTTAATTTCCCCTCCAATTGAACTGAAAAATGGAAGCACCTTGATGTAGTGGAGGAGTTCTAAATTTAGGAAACACCTGCTTTGTAGGAATGACACCAAAATTGACCAAAGAAAAAGTAGCCAAATTAGCCTTTATAAAAAAAACTTTGGGGCACCTGGGTGGCTCAGTGGGTTAAGCCTCTGCCTTCGGCTCGGGTCATGATCTCAGGGTTCTGGGATCGAGTCCGGCATCGGGCTCTCTGCTCAGCGGGGAGCCTGCTTCCTCCTCTCTCTCTCTCTGCCTTCCTCTGGGCCTACTTGTGATCTCTGTCAAATAAATAAATAAAATCTTTAAATTTAAAATATTAAAAAAAAATGTAAAACTTTGTGCTTCAAAGGACCCTATCAAGAAAGTGAGCAGACAAACAACCCAGTGAGTGGAAGAAAATATTGCAAATCATATTTCTGATAAGGGACTTGTATCCATAATATATTAAAAACCCCTACAACTCAATGATAGATGACAATCTAAGTAAAAAAATGGGCACAGTGTCTGAATAGATGCTTCTGCAAAGAAGATAAATGAATGGTCAGTAACACCATGAAAGTGCTCATTACCAGGGATAAAAATATTAAGTCATCTATGATCATGGGATGTCTTTCCATTTATTTCTTTATATCTTTCAACAATATTTAGAAATTATCTGGGGGCAAGTTCAGTACTTCTTTTGTTAAATTTACGCCTAAGTATTTTACTCTTTTTGGTGCTATTTTAAAGTTTTTTCTTATCTTCATTTTGGATTGTTCATTGCTACTGAAATTCAATTGACTTTTGTATATTGGACATGTATCCTGCAAACTTGCCGAACTCACTGATTAGTTCTGATAGTTTTTAGTGAATCCCTTGGGAATTTCTCTATATAAGATTTAATGCAAAGAGATAGTTTTACTTTTTCTTTTCCTTTCTAGATGCCTTTTATATCTTTTTCTTGCCAACTGTTCTGACTAGAACCTCTAATACGATGTTGAATAGAAGTGCTGAGAGTGGATGTCCTTGTCTTATTCCTGATTTTAGGGGAAAATCTTCTAGTTTTTTTACCATTATGTGTGATGTTAACTGTGGGTTTTTCCTGGGTTCTCTTTGTCAGGTTGAGGAAATTGTCTCCTATTCTTAGTTCCTTAATTTTTTTTTTTTTAAGATTTTATTCATTTATTTGAGAGATAGTGTGTGCAAATGGGAGAAGGGGCAGAGGGAGAGGAAGAAGCAGACTCCCTACTGAGCAGGGAGCCCAGTACGGGGCTTGATCCCTGGACCCTGGGATCATGACCTGAGCCGAAGGCAGATGCTTAACTGATTGAGCCACCCAGGCACCTGTTAGTTTATTTATTTTAGTAATCTTTACATCCAATATGGGGCTTAAACTTACTACCTTGAGATCAAGAATTGCGTGTTCTTCCTAATGAAGGAAGAACACGCAAGGCCCAGCTGGGGCCCCTGGGCTATGGATTTTTGGATATCTTTTATTTGGTTTTAGTGTCAAGGTAGTAATACCCTCATGGAAATAGTTCAAGAATATTTTATCCTATTTTATTTTTGGGAAGGGTTTTTTAAGATTTAGTGTTTATTCTTTTAAATGTTTGATAAAATTCACCAGTGAAGGTAAATACTGGGTTTTTATTGATGGGATGTCTTTTGATTAAAAATTCAACAAGTTTACTTGTTATATGTCCATTCATATGTTTTATTTCTTCTTGAGTTTCAGTAATTGTGGCTTTTTTTGGATTTGTTCATTTTATTAGATTATATAATTTGTTGGAATACATTTGTTAATAGTATTTCCTTATATCCTCTGCAGTTCTTTAAGATCAGTAATGGTGTCCCCTCTTGTCTCTTTTTTTTCTTGATCAGTCTAGCTATAGATTTGTTAATTTTGTTGATCTTTTCAAAGAACCAACTTCTGGTTTTGTTACTTTTCTCTATTGTTTTTCCATTTTTTATTTTATTAGTTTCTGGTCTAATCTTTATTATTCCATTTCCTCTGCTTGGATTTAATTTGCTCTTCTTCCTCTAGTTTATTAAGGTTATTTATTAGCCTCTTTTTTATTTTAGGCATTTATTGCTGTAAATTTTCATATGAGCACTTCTCTAGCTGTATCCCATAAGTTTTGGTATGTTGTGTTTTCATTTTTATTCAACTCAAAGTATTTCCTAACTTCCCTTTTGATTTCTTTTTTGACCTATTGGTTATTTAGAAGTGTGTTATTTAATTTCTACATCTTTGTTAAGTTCCCAAATTTCCTTCCATTGTTGATTTCTAATTTAATTTTATTGTGGTTAGAGAACATGCTTTGTATGATTTCAGTCCTTGTTTTTATGGCCTAACATATGGTCTATCCCAGAGAATGTTCTGCTGTTGATGGGTGTAGTGTTCTGTTGATGTCTGTTAAATTAAGTTGGTGTATAGTCTTGTTCAGGTCTTCTGTTTCTGATCTTCTGTGAATTTTCCTAGTTGTTTCTTTCAATAATGGTGTTGAAAGTGAGGTACTAAAGTTCTTGACTATTATTGTTGAAGTATGTATTTCTCCCTTCAATTCTGTCATCCTTTCCTTCATGTAGTTGAGGATGATTTCATTTTGTTCATGTATGTTCATAATTGTTGTGTTTTCCTGAGAGGACATTTTTGTCCTTATAAAATGCCCTTCTTCGTATTTGGTCATAGTTTTTGTCTTACTGTCTATTTTGTCTGATGATAGTATAGCTAATCCAGATCTTTTATGGCTATGTTGGAATGGTATATATTTTTTTCACCATACTTTTACTTTCAACTTACTGTGTCTTTGAATATAATAGAGATTAGCATGTAGTTAGAGATAGCATGTAGTTAGACCATGTTTTCTTATTTATTCTGCCAATCTGTAGCTTTTGGTTTCAGTGTTTAGTCCATTAACCTTTAGTGTAATTACTGATCAAATAGGATTAGTATCTGTCATTTTGCTGAATGTATTATAATTTTTTTGCTCTTTTTGGTTATCTGTTACTCTTTTACTTCCTTCTTTTGTGTTAAATAGCTATTTTCTAATGTGCCATTTTAATTCCCTTGCTTCTTTTATTATTCTTTTGTTCTTAGGAGTTATTGTTACATGTATGCATTCTCACTTCTGTACTTAGTGATTCCAGCAGCACTTTGAGTTTGAATTTCTTACATGGTTTTCATGGGGAAAAATACCAGGAATCTGGCCAATCAGTGGTCAAGAAATTTCTGTGAGAATTTTTTTTTTTCTTGGAAAACAATTATATTTTCTTGTATAATTTGAATTTTCTGTTATTCAAGTTTGCAGCAGAGCATCTGTTACCTTTCGTCCTTCCTCTTTTGTTTTCTTCTTACCTATATTCCTCTTTCTAATTCATTCAACAAACATTTTGAATGTATGTACTCTGCTGGGGGCTTGGGATATAGTAATGTATAAAACAGATGGTCTCTTTCCTAATTTTAAAGTCTAAAGTAGATTTCACTAACCCAAATTCTTTCAGGAACATTGGAATATCTGGGATTTCACAGGGCATGGTGGGAATGGTAGCCAATTCCAAGGGTATTTCCGTTCAAATTAAGACACAAAAGATCTGAAGGTCAAGGATGGCCTCTTTTTTAATGCAAAAATTCTCTGTAGTAGGAGTTGTTGCAGATTATTTAGCCAGCTATCACTTGTCATTTCCTTTTTTAGGTTTGTATAATTTAGTTTACCCAGTCAATCTTGAAAACATGCCCCAGTAACCAATGTGCCTTAGAGTTTTGAGTATTTCCACTGTTTCATTCATATTAAGTCATACCAGCCCTTAAAACTTATTAGACTCCATAATGTTTTATGCAACGTAGAGTAACTATAAAGGATAGAGTCAGCTTAAAATATCACTTAAAAGTGTATAGATATCTTTAAGCCTTCCTCCTGGTTTCATTGTTCTTTATAGTTTTATAGACAGATTGTGGCTTCTTTTATGTAGTTTTTTTCCTCAAAAGGAAGTGGGATAACATAAACTTTTACATTCATATTCTTTTATTTAATTTGAAGTTTATGTATTTGAATAATATTTCTATCAAAAGATTGGCTATAAGTTGTTTTGGCATTGAACTCTGTATGTGACATATATTTTAGCAACTCATCTGTTGTGTGAATACCATATATTCAAAAAGTTAATGAAGGAGAATGGAAGAATTTTACTTTTTCCAGTAATGGCGATGATAGTTTTGCCTATAGTATGTGGCTCTGAATAAGGCATTATGGGGAGGTTGGAGCTACGAGAGAAGAAACGTGGATTTAGTAGGAAGAAGAAGTTTATTTGTTATACTATCAGAAAAGTTCTTGTGCTAATGAAAACTATGCTTAAAGACAAAAACTTTTTTTTTTTTGGTACTCATTTTCTTGCAATTTGTGTTTGATTAACAGCTTGATATATTTTCTCATCAAGGAATATATATTGGCCAAATCATTTGATCCTTAATGTCTGCAAATGATGGACTTTGGTTAACTTTTAATGTGATGTTTGCCCTGCCATCCTAAAACTCCTTCCCAAAACCTATGAAATAAACTGATTTCACCGTTTCTGTTCTATTTGCATTTAATTAGCTTCATGCAAACCTCATCATTGAAGTATTTTCTAGCTGGCAAAATTATATTTATATGGAACAGAAAATTTATTTACTTCCTTCCACTTAGTTGATGAGAACTTGCATCTGAAGCTATATAAAAAAATAAAGTCAAAGCAGTCAATAAACAGTACACTGGCCGAAACTGGTAGACAAATCTACAGACTACGGAACATCTGCATTAGATGTATGGTGTCTTATAATTCTTTTTTCCCTTGCCACTTAAATCTGCGTGTGTTATTTTTTCCCAATAATTTTACTGTGCATTCTCTATCCATTAAAATATTTTGTGGCAATTCTGTACTCTCAGGAGCATTGGCAACTGGTAATAACTTTCTATGAGTATCTTTTGTGGTATAAGCCAAAACATGGCTGTCATGACTTTGTGTTTTAGAGGGTTTTTGATGTCCTTGCTTAGAACTTCCCCCGAAAACCTTTAAGGAGATACTAACTTTTAAGATGATAACTTTATTGCAACAAGGTATGCAGCTTGACTCCAAAAGGAGAATCAAGCAGACCTGAAAATTCAAGTCTTGAGAGACCAATCAGAAGTCAAAAGAGCTATGGTCTGTGGTTCAGCTAATTCAGAAAGAGGGTAATTACAGAAAGGTATCATATAAGTTTGCATGGAATAGTCACTAAACTCTTTAACTTCTGAATACAGCCCCAAA
Organism: Lutra lutra; assembly: GCF_902655055.1. Taxonomy (NCBI): domain Eukaryota; kingdom Metazoa; phylum Chordata; class Mammalia; order Carnivora; family Mustelidae; genus Lutra; species Lutra lutra. The sequence goes on from NC_062280.1 coordinate 87,698,481, forward strand.
CATCTGTTTTGGTGACCTCTTGCTGCTTTACAAATCACTGTTAAACTTACTGGCTTAAAATATTTATTTTGCTCAGGAATCTGTGATTTGGAAAGGTTCACTTGACATAGTTAATCTTTGCTACATTTTGTGTCAATTGTGTGGCTCCAAAGGGAGAGCGATTTAGAATCATCTGAAGGCTTGCGGAGGCACATGTTTGGTTGTGCTGCCTGTCAGTTCAGATAACAAGTGGAGGTCTTGGTCAGAACACCTATAGGTGGCCTTTCCATGTTGCCTGGGTTTCCTCACAGTGTGGTGGCTGGGTTGTAAGGGAGGAGGGAGAGAAGGAAAGGAGGGGGAGAGAGTGAGAGGAAAAAGGGGTTCGTGGAGAGACAGAGACTAGATGAACCTATGTCTCTATTGCCTTTGATAGCTTTTAGAAGCACATTTAGAAGCTTTAGAAGTGACTTTAGAAGTCACACATTATTTCCAATACATTTTGTTCTGTGGTGTAAAACCCTGCTCAGTCAAAGCTGGAAGGGATACTGTCTCTGCTTCTGGGTAATGTGAGTGGCCAGCTCCTGGAAGGTCACATGGATTGGAAATATTGCTGTGGCCATTTATGAAAATATCAGTTTGCTTGGTTACTCTTATCCATGACCTCAGACTAAGTGATTCTGTTGAGTGAGGCACCAGTATTCGATAGTATATATAGAAGGCAGAAAATAAGGATACAGATTGAAATGCTTTCCTGTGATTAATAGCCAGCTCCTTTACAGTTTGTTTTTGGTTTTCTTTCTGGGATGCTGTCCTTGTTTGTCCTTAGGAGGCAGGGCTGAAATTGCAAAGTGCAGGATTTTATGTTATGCCAGCTTTTTGAGAAAGGTGTTGTGATGTATTGCATCGGAATGACCAGTGTTCAAGTCTCAGTTCCTTTACTTACTAGCCATGTGACATTAGGACAGTTATTTAGCCTCTCTGAATTCACACCTTTACAAAGTCAAGGTGATGATAACCTTCCATTGAGAGGTGGTTTGTAAAATAGAGAAATATTATATGTAAAGGAATGGGGGTCCTGGGGTTTCAGATATTATCTGAAGCAGATTAATGAAAATGTGTGATTTAGGATTATGATCTTTGATTATGACCAGAATGATGGATTAAGAAACCAGTTTAGAGTATGTAGATACTTCAAAGCTAGAACCTATGTTGGTGCCTGTGACTGGAAGCAATTCCAATCAAGGAAAACCTGTGAAGGAATTTGCAATGTTATCTCCATTTTGAAGGGTATATTATTCTTTGTAAGCTATTCATCAACTTTTTGCTGAAGTGAATGTTTCAAATTTATTAAAATAACATTTAATTAAGGTATTTTATTGAATGCCTTAATACCTTTGTTTGAAATGTTTTATATTTAGTGAAAATTCTTACTTTTTTTCTATTTTTATTTTTCTAATTGTAAAAGTAATAAAAAAGCAGCTGAGGAAATAACTTGCCTATGATATCATTATCCAGAGGCAGGCTGTTCATATATGACATATTTCCTTTCATTAAAATTTTCTTTTTTAAGTATAGTCTCCACACCCAACATGGGGCTTGAACTCATGACCCTGAGATCAAGAGTTGCATGCTCTACCGACTGAGCCAGTCAGGTGCCCCTCATTTTTTTCCTTTGAAATTTTATAGTTTTCCATAGTTAAGAACATGGAATTTATGATTTTATAATTTTTCTTTGTAATTTAATTTTATATCATAATTATTCCCCACAAATCATTACAATTGCATCTATCATATGGCTGTATCATAATTGATTTAGTTTTTTTGTAATTTTTTTCTGAAATATAAGTAATATTGTGATGCATATATATGTGAAAGTCTATTGTCATTATTTTGATTTTTTTTCTGTAGGATATATTACTAGAAAGAAAATTACTGGAGCAAAGGCTATCAATATTTTTAAGGTCCTTGATATATATGTTGACATTGCTTTTCAGAGGCGCCTTGCTGGCTCAGTTGGTGGAGCCTGCTACTCTTGGTCTTGAGGTTGTAGGTGGGAGCCCCATGTTGAGTGTAGAGATTACTTAAAAATAAAATCTTTAAAAAAATAGCTTTCTATAAAGTTTTACCATTTTATATTTCCACTGACATGAGAATAGCTGTACTGATCATTTTATAAATAAGGTTGGTGAATTTGATAGTTAAAAGGTATCATTTATAAAATTTGTATTTATTCTGTATTTGTTCAAGTGAAATTTTCTTTCTAATATTTTGATTTATTTTTCATTTTAATTTGCATGGATTTTCTATATGTTAGGGATATAACCTTTTCATATTATTTTATCTAGGTTTGGAGAAATTTAACATTCATTATATTTCATTTGTGTTCCTCTAAATAGCTTAAGATTTATTCTTATCACTTCATACAAAAGACATTCGAATGAACCTAAATGATAGTTACTATTTTTTCCATAGTAGTTCTTACTTTTAGTATTCTTAATTTACATAGTATCTTATTTTTAGCACATGTTGTTCATTTAAGGTCGATTTGTAGCCCTTTACTCTTTTTTTTTTTCCAAGATCACTTTTTTAAAACTTTATGGATTTATTTATTGAAGAGAGAGTGAGAGAGAGAGAGAGTCCTAAGCAGACTCTGTGCTCTTTTTTGCCCAAATTATGTTTTTGGACTCATGTTGGTTTAGACAGATATTGTTGTAGTTCAATCACTCTCAGAATGTGGTCTTCAACCAGCAACTTTAAAGTACATTTGTAGATTTAAAATAGATTTGTACCTATTTACTCTTGAGTACTCTTGCACTCTTGCACTTCTTCTTCCTCTTCTTTTTTAAAAATTTATTATTTGAGGGAGAGAGGAGGAGAAGGAGAGAGAGAGTCTTAAGCAGGCTCCATGCAGAGCCTGAAGTGGGGCTCAATCTCATGACCCAGAATCAGGACCTGAGCTGAAACCGAGTTGGATGCTTAACTGACTGCACTACCCAGCTGCTCCTCAAAATCACTTTTTCACAAAATTTTCTCAATTAGAGATTTTCAGGAACATTGGAAATTTTTTTCATTCATCCAATATATATCTGTATACTCTTTTAAATTATGCTTGTTAAACTTCAGATAACTTCATATATTGGCTATCGTGAAGGGATATTTTTCATATGTAGAATTGTTTTTCTCACTGGCAAATTTTCTAAATTCTAATGGAGAGTTTTAGGAGATTGTGGGTGATACCAAAGTTAATCAGATTATTTGAAAGTTAAGATTCTTATCTTTCCCTTTAAAATTTTTTCAAGTGTTAATTTACAGAAAAGTGCAAAAAGTATAGAGGAAATTACAGTGTAGCTCTCTTGCAGCTCATCTAAATCTGAACTTTTTTGCCATGTTTACTTCAATTTTTTACTTTGTAATTATTTGAGAACTAGAATTTTATAGACAGAGGGAGGTGAGGCCTTTTCCCTGGTGGTAATTCCTAGTTCTGTTCTTTCCCCACCTGCAGAGGTTCCAAGTATTTTGAATTGGGTGTTTCCATTGTCATGCTTGTTTTCATGCTTTCATTTAATACATAAGTATTTATGACAGAAAACTTACATAAACGATAACTATACCTGTCCTTTTTCATTTTGCTCTTTTTTGCCTAAATTATGTTTTTAGACTCATGTTGGTTTAGCAGATGTTGCTGTAGTTCAGTTGCGCTCAGAATGCCGTCCCCAACCAGCAACTTGAGCTTCACTTGGGAACTTGTTAGAAATACAAAATTCTCAAGCCAGGACCGGATACATTTGTGCAGTCCAGTGCAAAATGAAAATGCTGGGCCCCTTGTTCAAAAACTATTAATAACTTGGAAATACCAGCAGCAGAGCATTAAATCAAGAGTGAGGACCCTTGTAAACATGTTCATGAACACCTTATTCCAGACCTGCTGAACCAGAAACTCTGAGAATAGGGCCCAGCAGCCTGTGTTTTAACAGGCCTTGCAAGGTGATGTTATAGATATTTAAGTTTGAGACCATTTGTATTAGTTTTTCAGGGCTGTCTTAACAAGATACTATGGACTGAGTGGCTTAAATGACAGAAATTTATTTTCTTACAGTTCTTGGGGCTGGAGATCCAAAATGAAGGTGTCAGCAGATTTGCTTTATTCTGAGATCTCCTTGGCTTGCAGATGATCAGCTTTCTGCTGGTAACTTTATATGCTTTGTCCTCTTGTGGTGTGTGGGTGGACATCTCTTATGTCTCTGTGTGTCTGAATTCCCTCTTCTTTAAGGAGATTAGTCCTGTTGGCTTACAATCCACCCTAATGGTTTTGTTTTAATTTAATCACTTCTTTAAAGGTCCTATATCCAAATATAGTCACATTCTGAGATACTGTGGGTGAAGGCTTCTAGGTCCAAATTTTGGGGGAAACACAGTTCTTCCCCATAGCACCACTGCTATAGGTCAGTGAATTTTAGGACTATTATATTCGGTTGTATGATTATGTCCTTATTTCTCTCTTTTATGCTGTTAATAGAACTTTAGATTATTTTCCATTTTTGCCACTAGGTCAATTCTACTCTATCAGTTTCTTTTGATGTATAGTTCCTTTTTTTGGTTTTTATTTATTTTTGATATGATATCTTTGTAGACTTCCAAGTGTTGATGTCAATTGAATTAAAACGAACAAAACAAAATCATGTACTACCCTTTGTTTAATGGAGGGCTGTAATCTATAAGCTGTTAATTTTGCTGGCATGTTATTTTAAATGGTGGTGGTTTTGTTTTATGAGACTGGATTTTCCATGTCATCCAGCACATGTGGTTTTGGACTGTATTTTGAGTTAACTACACAAGCTACTATTTCCATATATGGGTGTGTTTCTCAAAATGATACTAAATAAATAAGTTCCTTTCTCTGTTTGTAAATAAAAGAGAACAGTGACTCTATCATTGTGTATGTACTGTCTTGGGTTTTCATGACCTTTTGCAGCTCATTTTTATCATCTGGGAATGTACCGAAGTTCCATTGTTGTTAACTGCTTATGCTGCTAAGAGTAATAATGTGGTTTTTTTTTTTTGGTGGAGGGGATACTTGTTAATGTAATTTTACTGAAACTTAGGCTTACTTTTTATCAAAAGGTAAAGTTTTGTACCAGGCTAGGGCAACATTTTTTTCTTTGTATAAGATTTCCACATATTTGTTGTATAATTTATAATTTTATTCCTTTTATCCAAATTTAATTCCCTTCCTTCCACCACCACACCCCGCCTCATAACTTGTAACAAATGCATATTATATGTGTTGCTGATAGTTTTGAAAGTCTGCTGGATTCATTGAGGATCCATCAATTATCTGGATATAGACCAGATAGTCTCCCCAGTAGCTTCTACCCTGCTAAATCTTTGGCTGTTTTCCACCTTGTTAATTATATCTCCATTATGAAGGCATGCTGTATCAAAAAGGAGATATATACCATCTTGCTAATTTTTACTAGTTCCTCTTTGCTGGCTGAACCTGGTATAGAAGAAGTTGTTTTAGGGCTTATATTGAAAACTACAAGACATTAATGAAAGAAGAAGTTGAAAAAGACACAACAAATGGAAATGTATTCCATGTTCATGGGTTGGGAGAATTAATATTGTTAAAATGTCCATATTACCCCAAGCAATATATACATTCAGTGCAATCTCTGTCAAAATTCTGATGGCATTTTTCACAGAAATAGAACAAACAATAATTGACTCTTTATGTTATAGGTAAGGCTTCCAGTTAATAGTAGGCTACTAGTAGTTAAGTTTTGGGGGAGTCAAAAGTTTTAGAAAGAGTTTTGACTGCTTTGGTGTTCAGCAGTTCTACCCCTTATATTGTTCAAGAGTCTTCTGTACACTATGATCTAGGAACTCCACTTCTGGGTATATATCCAAGGAAAACAAAAACACTAACTTGAAAGAATATTATGCACCCCCATTTTTTTTTTTTTTTAATTTTCAGCATAACAGTATTCATTGTTTTTGCACCATACCCAGAGCTCCATGCAATCCGTGCCCTCTCTAATACCCACCACCTGGTTCCCCCAACCTTCCACCCCCCGCCCCTTCAGACCCCTCAGATTGTTTTTCAGAGTTCATAGTCTCTCATGGTTCACCTCCCCTTCCAATTCCCCCCAACTCCCTTCTCCTCTCTAACTCCCCTTGTCCTCCATGCTATTTGTTATGCTCCACAAATAAGTGAAACCATATGATAATTGACTCTCTCCGCTTGACTTATTTCACTCAGCATTATCTCTTCCAGTCCCGTCCATGTCGCTACAAAAGTTGGGTATTCATCCTTTCTGATGGAGGCATAATACTCCATAGTGTATATGGACCACATCTTCCTTATCCATTCGTCCATTGAAGGGCATCTTGGTTCTTTCCACAGTGGCGACCGTGGCCATTGCTGCTATAAACATTGGGGTACAGATGGCCCTTCTTTTCACTACATCTGTATCTTTGGGGTAAATACCCAGTAGTGCAATTGCAGAGTCATAGGGAAGCTCTATTTTTAATTTCTTGAGGAATCTCCACACTGTTCTCCAAAGTGGCAGCACCAACTTGCATTCCCACCAACAGTGTAAGAGGGTTTTCCCTTTCTCCACATCCCCTCCAACACATGTTGTTTCCTGTCTTGCTAATTTTGGCCATTCTAACTGGTGTAAGGTGATATCTCAATGTGGTTTTAATTTGAATCTCCCTGATGGCTAGTGATGATGAACATTTTTTCATGTGTCTGATAGCCACTTGTATGTCTTCATTGGAGAAGTGTCTGTTCATATCTTCTGCCCATTTTTTGATATGATTATCTGTTTTGTGTGTGTGGAGTTTGAGGAGTTCTTTATAGATCCTGGATATCAACCTTTTGTCTGTACTGTCATTTACAAATATCTTCTCCCATTCCGTGGGTTGCATCTTTGTTTTTTCTACTCTGTTTTCTTGACTGTTTCCTTTGCTGTGCAGAAGCTTTTGATTTTGATGAAGTCCCAAAAGTTTATTTTCGCTTTTGTTTCCTTTGCCTTTGGAGACATATCTTGAAAGAAGTTGCTGTGGCTGATATCGAAGAGATTACTGCCTATGTTCTCCTCTAGGATTCTGATGGATTCCTGTCTCATGTTGAGGTCTTTTATTCATTTTGAGTTTATCTTTGTGTATGGTGTAAGAGAATGGTCGAGTTTCATTCTTCTACATATAGCTGTCCAGTTTTCCCAGCACCATTTATTGAAGAGACTGTCTTTTTTCCACTGTATATTTTTTCCTGTTTTGTCGAAGATTATTTCCCCATAGAGTTGAGGGTCCATATCTGGGCTCTCTACTCTGTTCCACTGGTCTATGTGTTATGCACCCCCATTTTTATTGAATTATTATTTACAGTAGCCAGGACATGAAAACAACTTGGATATCTATTGATGGAGGATGGATAAAGAAGTTGTGATACACACACACACACACACATGCGCGTGCGTGTGCACACAGAGTGAGTAAATAGAATATTATTCAACCATAAAAAGAACAAAATCTTGCCATTTGCCTCAAAGTAGATGGATCTCAAGGGAATTGCGTTATAAGTCAGACGAGAAAGAAAAATACTGTACGATCTCTCTTATATGTGGAATGTATCCTTCTGTCTGTCTTTCTACAAACAAAACCAGGCTCATAGATAGAGAGAACAGATTGATGGTTGCCAGAGGCATGGGGTGGGGGAGGGGGAAGTGGTAGGAGAAATGGGCAAACACTTGTTGTTTTGTTCTGTTTTATTTTATTTTTTCCATTTAATTCATTTCCATTTTAATATATTTTAAATAAATTTTAATAAATAACAATGTTTTAGGATGATAATTGAGACTGATGTGGTCTGGTGGCATTACCACTTGTTAACTTTGTAAATTGTCAGGACTCACCTCAGACCTGTTGAATCAGATGCCTTGCCAGTGATTTCCTTGCTTTCATACGGTTCTCTTAGGACAATGTAGTATGTATAGTTTCTGACAGTATGCTAGAGTTGATAGAGCAAGTCTTAGTGCATGTCTGTGGTGGGGAGGTGAAGTGAGGGGTGGGCTAAGCTAGAAGAGTGTGAAAAAGGGGGGTTTGAGCCCTTACTTTTTACTGGCAAATATATAGTGACCTTCAGGGATGGACTCTTCATTCTTATTTCTTCCTTTGTGTGTTTTCACTCAGTGTCAGCACCATGCTGCTGAGTTTATGCATGCTCTTGGTGTGCATTTGTTATCCCTAATTTCAAAGTGAAATGAATGATTCGTTGAATGTTTACCCATGTACGGCCTGTGTTTGGCTCTTTAGAGATAAAGGAAATGCAAGTTGTCCTCACCCATATGCTTGGGCTTCATAGACCTGGATTCAAATTCTGGCTCTGAATTTGACTTGTAGTGTAGTCTTTGGTAGAGTTCTTAATCTCTCGACATCTCATTTTCTTCCGTTGTAAAATGAAGGTAACACCTACTGTGCATTTCTTACTGGGATGTTCAGGGGATTAAATGAAGTAATGTATATGTGCTTTAAACATAATAGGCACTCAGTACATGGTAGCTGGATGCTATTATCGTTATAATCATCATCATCTAGTTATTTCTGTATTTGAACATCACACTGGACTCTACAGGGCATGCTATATTAATGGTCTAGGTGACACTTTTCAGGAATTGCTTTCCTGGCTCTGTGATGATTCCATCACGGTGGATAATTTAATTAGCCCTTGCCTGCTGAGTACTGTGGCTGTGGCAGTCAGTAAGAGAAATGTGGTATACAAAGATCCAGGACTTTGGAGTCGAGCAGATCTTGATCTGTCATTACTCTAGCAGTCACTAGCTGTGCACCTTGGGCAAGATGCTTAACTTTTCTTTATTTTCTCATCACCAAGGAAGCCTTATTGTGAATGGGGTTGGGTGAGTGTTGTTATTGTGGCAGTATTGTGGCAAAATTGAGGATGTATGTAAAGCACTTGGCTCATAATAGTCACAGAATAATTTTTGCAACAAATATTGCCTTCACCTACTCCACTTTACTCATCACAGAGTTTCATCGTCTGTCTTATCTTATGTATTTTGAGATTTCTTCCACTTTTTACTCTTAGAGACCTAGGGGTTAGAACAAAAGGATTAGCCACTAGCTGGAAAAGGAGTAAGTTAATAAAACCAAGTTTATCAAAGGATTCTTCATTCCTATGCCTAAATATAGATTTTTTTGTTGTGTTTATGAAAATCATATTTTTACTGTAATAAAAGATAACATAAAATTTTACCATTAAGTATATTCTTATTGTACATTCATATTGTTATATAATCATAGGCCTATATTTTAAAGCCTAATTTTGATATTGTATTTGAAATTTCTTTCTTTTTTTTTTTTTTTGGCCCATATATTGGAAAGGACTCTTGGTAGCAAACAACAGAAATCATTAAAACTGGTTTAAGCATCAGGGGATTTATTAAGTTGTAATAGATAGTTTGTAGAATCTTTGAGGGAATGGAAGAATAGACTTTGGGCTGAGCTCCTAGGAATAATTCCTGGAAGCACACTTTTTGCGTGGCTTGCTAAGGGAGCAGTAGCTGTCTGATCTCAGAACCACGTTGCCCTTCTGGTGGGAGGAATTTGGAAGCTTGTGAATGAGGAGTCTTGGCTTTTGTTGCTGGCTCCTAAAGAGTCATTGTCTCGCCCGTCTTCATTGCTGGATGAGCTGATATGCCTGTGCTCAGTTCCTCCTTTTTGTTTTCTTTATTTTTCTGTTCTCTTCAGAGTGTCCCTGCCTGGGAAGGTGAAGACACATGCACAACTCAGGTTGCAAGGGAGTCTGGCAAACAGGCCCTTTAGCTTTCTGGCCACTATTGTGTTATTAAGACATATCAGAATGGGGTTGCATGAGTGTTAAAAATGAATCTGCTGTATTTGCCATAGCTCTTTCAGAAAGGAAAAGGCTAGGGGACATATCCATTGAGCACCTTTGTTTTCTTAAAATAAATTATAGTTTCAGGAGGGGAAGTAAAATTGTCAGTCCAGCAGTGTTGATATAGGATAAGTTCTATATTGCAAAAAAATTATATTTTGTGGGGGAAGCCCAATTTTTAAAACATTGTAAAACTCTAAATGGACCCTGTGTTTATCTAGCTGATGGTAATAAATAAATTTCTTTTTAGGATGTTGTGTCACTCTTTTTTAACTTCATGTTTTGGCATTAGAGTATATGGGTAAAACATTCCTTCTAACCTACTGTGTTTGCTCATTTTTGCCAATTGAAAAAAGTATCCATTCTTGCAGAAATGGGATCTTTAAACCATGCAAAAATTTTGTAAATAATTTGGACACATTCGTGGTGGGGGCAGAGTTGGGGTGGTAGTGGAGAGGAGATAAAATTATCCATAAAATATAGTGTCGAATTTGAAGGTTATTCACAGTTTAAACTGTTATCTAGACTGGTGCTGTCCAGTAGAAATAGAATGCAAGCATGTTTACAATTTTAAATTTTTTTTTTTTTTTTTAAAGATTTTATTTATTTGTCAGAGAGAGAGGAGAGCGAGCACAGGCAGACAGAATGGCAGGCAGAGGCAGAGGGAGAAGCAGGCTCCCCGCCAAACAAGGAGCCCGATGTGGGACTCGATCCCAGGACGCTGGGATCATGACCTGAGCCGAAGGCAGCTGCTTAACCAACTGAGCCACCCAGGCGTCCCAAATTTTAAATTTTTTAATAGAAAATTTAAGAAAGTAAAAAAGAATAGGTAAAATTAACTTTAACAATATGTTTTGCTTAACTCAATATATCCAGAACATTTAAACGTGTGACACTAGTTGCAACTCATGTGTGCAATAGTTGGTATCATATTGGACAGCACAGGTCTATACTGCCTAACTTATTTCATACTAGAATTTTTCTGCCTGAGAAGTACTGAAGTGTACCATAAGCATGTTTGTGAACATCCTCAGTGTGTGCTGTGTCCTGATAATGCTTTATTCCTTATACTGTTTTATAACATTATGATTGTAAATCAGTGCTTCTTCCCAAATTGCAAGTGTTGATGTGGTGGCTTGCTGTATCTTATGACAGATGTGTAGTTTTTGAACTGTCATAGTAGAGGAATATGGAACATGATACTGAGGTATGCCATTACCCAGGCCTGGGTTTGCCCTGAAAAAGTAGTGTCCAAGCTTTCGATTATTAAAATTTTTAAAGCACATACAATATAAATATTTTATTACCTATGAAAAATGTACACATATGACTGTACTAATATATTATGTAAATTATGAAATTAAAATATTGAAAAAAGAGATTAGATAAAAATAAATTTAAAACTATAATATTTTGAGGCACCTGGGTGGCTTAGTCGTTAAGCGTCTGCTCAGGTCGTGATCTCAGGGTCGTGGAATCAAGCCCCACTTTGGGCTCCCTGTCTGGTGGGAAATCTGCTTGTGTTCCCTCTCGCTGTGTCTCTGTCTGTCGAATAAATAAATAAAATCTTAAAAAAAAACTGTAATATTTTTTCATGAACCTCAGATAATTGGCTTGAATAGTCAGTCACCTTTTAGAGACCCTGCTCTCTAAATCCTGTGGCATATTGGCTCTCAAACTTGATTGATCACCAGAGCCCTCTGGGGACTTAAATAATTAAAAAAATAAGAACAACAGTGAAAAAAAGGTGTGTCTTTAGACACACAGAAACAGAATTTGTGTGCGTGTATGTACATGTGTGGAGTATATGTGGAATCTGTATTTAATTTTTTAAATATAGGAGTCCCTGTTACAGATGGCAGGGAATCTTCTTTTTTCTTTTTTTTTAAAGTAAGCTCCACTCCCATCATGGGGCTTGAATTCATGACCCCAGGATCAGGAGTCTCTGCTCTACCGACTGAGACAGCCAGGCGCCCCTATAGCAGGGATTCTTAATTTGGGATTCATGGGGCATTCTCTGAAATTATATACCCTACTATATATGCAATTAGGCCTGTTTTAGAGGAAGTCCATAGTTTTTCTCAGAACCCCAGATGATCTTGGGCTCAGGTAAAATGTCATTTACAGCTAGCCAAGGCTGCTTTGGATATGTGGGTCAGAGAAGATTGTTGAGCTGGAGAGGTCAGGTTGGGTCCCTTCAGGATTAAGATTACCTGTGAACACAGGGCTGTAAGACTGAGCAGTGGGCAGAACAGGGGAGCTATAACTGGGAAGCGATAATAGATGAGGGTCATAATTCTATTTAGAAGGTCTGACCTACAAGTGGACACTGGGAATCTAGTAAAAAACTAGACAAGGTCAAAGTCTGGATCTGATGGAGCAGGTCAGATATTTGAAGTCTAGGTAGACAGGCCAAGGTCTCTAATGAATAAGAAGGTTTAAGCTAATGTGGCACACTAGCATTTAAGCAAGGCCTCGAACCCTTTTCCCTGTTCTGATTGCTGGTGTTGATCGGGCTGATCAGATGGTGCTATGAAAGATTTGTTCTCAGCATCTCTGCTTCCTCTTTCCTGTTTGCTGTTGGTATAGCTCAGAAGAGACTAGAATTCCTCATACCCCTTCTGTTCTTAGTCTGACTTATTAAAAGGAGTCTTGTCCCCAGAGAGTGTACTGCTAGAGGTATGTGTTGAAATAACATCTTAGGAAGGTGTCTCCTGGAGAAGTTTTCTAGAAAAAATTGAGAATACTTCATCTTTGTCTAATTGATGATTTCCTGTAATAGCAGTGCTTACAGCCCTTTTTTAAAAACAAAACAAAACTTTTTGTTAACCTTTTATTTTATTTTATTTTATTTAGAGGTAGGAAGGGGTAGAGGGAGAGGGACAGAGAGAATCTTAAGTGGGCTCCATGCCTAGTGTGGAGCCTGATGCTGGGCTCAGTCTCATAAGCCTAAGGTCATGACCCGAGCCAATATCAAGAGTCAGACACTTACCTGCCTGATCCACCCATGTGCCCCTTTTTGTTCATCATTCAATTTCAGCATTCATGTTTTATAAGAAAACTTTACATATGATGAATTTAAACATACATGTGATGAAAGGGTTTCAGCTTCCTGAAGTAGAAATGAATATGAATAGTGGATTATTGGGGCACCTGAGAGGCTCAGTCAGTTAAGCTCAGGTCATGATTCCAGGGTCCTGGGATTGGGCCCCATGTTGGGCTCTCTGCTCAGTGGGGAGCCTGCTTCTCCCTCTCCCTCTGCCTTCTGCTCTTCTTGCTTGTGCTCAATTTTTCTCCTCTGTCAAATAAATAAATAAAAATCTTAGAAAGAATAGTGGTTTATTTATCAGTTTAGTACTTTTATAAAATTTCTGATGGTTGCATCTGTGTTCCATTGTTTTCCCTTTCTTTTTGTGTCTTTTTAAAAATTGTTACTAAGAATTCTGGCTACCATTATTTTCTACCAGTTAGATACTTGAATTGATCTTTTTAACAATATGAAAGGATAATGCTAGGTTTATGGTTTCATTCTTCTTTTCTTTTCTTTTTTTAATATAATTCCAGTATAGTTAACATATAGTGTTATATTAGTGTCAGGTTTATCATATAGTGATTCAGTAATTCCATACATCACCCAGTGTTCATCATGACAAGTGCACTGCTTAATCCCCATTGCGTATTTCACCCATCCCCCCACCCACCTCCCCTCTGGTAACCACCACTTAGTTCTCAATAGTTGAGTCTTTTTCTTGGTTTGTCTCTCTCTCTTTCTTTTTTTCCTTTGCTGGTTTGTTTTATTTATTACATTCCACAGATGAGTGAAATCACAAGATTTTTGTCTTTCTCTGATGTATTTTGTTTAGTGTTATACTGTCCAGTTCTAGCCATGTCATCGCAAATGGCAAGATTGCATTCTTTTTCAATGGCTGAATAATATTCCATTGTGTATATATACCATATCTTCTTTATTCATTCCTCTATTGATGGATACTTGGGCTGCTTCCATAGTTTGGCTATTGTAAATAATGCTGCCCTAAACATAGGGGTCTCTTTGAATTTGTGTTTTTGTATTTTGGGAGGTAATACTCAGTAGTGCAATTACGAGATCACGGGGTAGTTCTGTTTTTCACTTTTTGAGGAACCTCCATACTGTTTATCATACAGTGGCTCCATCAGTTTTCATTCCTACCAACAGTGCAGCAGGGTTCTTTTTTCTCCTCGTTCTCACCAATACTTGTCGTTTCTTGTGTTTTTTGGTTTTAGCCATTCTGACAATATGAGGTGATATCTCTTTGTAGTTTTGATTTGGCTTTTCTTGATGATGAATGATGTTGAGCTTCTTTTCATGTGTCTGTTGGCCATTTGGATGTCTTCTTTGGCAAAATCTCTGTTCATATCTTCTACCCATTTTTAATTGGGTTATTTGTTTTTGGGGTGTTGAGTTGTAGAAGTTCTTTACATATTTTAGATACAATCCTTTATCAGATAATCATTTGTAAATATCTTCTCCCATTCAGTAGATTGCCTTTTAGTTTTGTGGATTGTTTCCTTCACTGTTCAGAAGCTTTTTATTTTGATATTTGATATGGTCCTAATAGTTTACTTTTACTTTTATTCCCCAGAAATGTTGCTATAACCAGTGTCAGAGCCATTATTGCCTGTGCCTTTTTCTTTCTTTTTTTTTTTTTTTTTAGGATTTTTATGGTTTCAGGTCTCACATTTAGGTTTTAATTCATTTTGAGTTTATTTTGTGCATGGTGTAAGAAAATGGTCCAGTTTTATTCTTTCGCCTGTAGCTGGCCAGTTTTCCCAACTCCATTTGTTGAAGACACTGTGTTTTTCCTAGTGGGTGTTCTTTCCTGCTTTGTCAAAGATTAAATGACCATATAGGTGTGGGTTTATGTCTGGACTTTTCTATACTGTTCCATTGATCAGTATGTCTGTTTTTGGGCTAGTATCTTGCTGTTTTGGTTATTATAGCTTTGTAATATAACTTGAAGTCTGGAACTGTGATACCTCCAGCTTTGCTTTTCTTTTTCAAAGTTGCTTTGGCTCTTTAGGGGTCTTTGGTTACATATAAATTTTAGTATTGTTTGTTCTAGGCCTGTGAAAATTGCTGTTGGTATTTTGATAGGGATTGCATTAAATGTGTAGATTGCTTTGGATAGTATAGGTATTTTAAAAATATTTGTTCTTCCAATTCATGAGCATGGAATATCTTTCCATTTCTTTTTGTTGTCTTTAGTTTGTTTCATCAATGTTTTATAATTTTCAGAGTACAGGTTTTTCACTTCTTTGGTTAGGTTTGTTCCTAGGTATCTTACTGTTTTTGGAGCAGTGGTAACTGGGATTGTTTTCTTAATTTCTCTTTCTGCTGCTTCATTAGTAGTGTAAAGAAATGTAACACTTTTTTGCACATTGATTTTTATATCTTGTGACTTTACTGAATTTTTTTATCAGTTCTAGTAGTTTTTTGGTGGAGTCTTTAAGCTTTTCTATATAGAGTATCTGCAATTAGTGACAATTTTACTTCCTCTATTTCTTTTTGTTGTTTGATTGTTGTAGCTAGGTCTTCTAGTATTATGTTGAATAAGGTGAGAGTGGGCAGTCTTGTCCCTTCCTGACCTTAGGGGGAAAGCCGTCAGTTTTACCCTATTGAGTATGATGTTTTCTATGGGTTTTTCATATATAGCTTTTATTATGTTGCACTATAATTACTTTGTTGAGGGCTTTTATCATGAATGGATGTTTTACTTTGTCAGATGGTTTATCTGCATTTATTGAAATGATCATATGGTTTTTATCTTTTTTCTTACTGATTGGATGTATCACATTGATTGATTTGTGAATATTGAACTCCCTTTGCATCCTAGGAATAAATATCACTTGATCATAGTGAATGATTTTTTTTTTTTAAGATTTTATTTATTTATTTGACAGAGAGAAATCACAAGTAGGCAGAGAGGCAGGCAGAGAGAGAGGAAGGGAAGCAGGCTCCCCGCTGAGCAGAGAGCCCGACGTGGGACTCGATCCCAGGACCCTGAGATCATGACCTGAGCCGAAGGCAGTGGCTTAACCCACTGAGCCACCCAGGTGCCCCCGTGAATGATTTTTTAAATGTATTGTTGGATTTGGTTTGCTATTATTTTGTTGAGGATTTTTGCATCTATGTTCATCAGAGATATTATCCTGTAATTCTCTCTCTCTCTTTGGTGGTATCTTTATCTGGTTTTGGTATCAGGGTTATAGTAACCTCATAAAATGAATTTGGAAGTTTTGATTCTGATTTTTGGAATAGCCTGAGAAAACTAGGTATTAACTCTTCTTTAAATGTTTGGTTTAATTTGCCTGTGAAGTTGTCTGGTCCTGGACTTTTGTTTGTAGTGATTCAATCAAGTCATGATTCACTCTCCTTGTTGGTTATTGCTGTGTTCAAATTTTCTATTTCTAACTGCTTCAGTTTTGGTAGACTACATGTTTCTCAGAATTGACTCATTTTTTTCTGTTATTTAATTTGTTGGCATTATTATTTTTCATAATAATTTCTTATAATTATTTGTATTTCTGTGATGATGGTTGTTATTTTACTTGTGATTTTGTTTATCTGAGTCCTTTCTTTCTCTCTCTCTCTTTTTAAATGAGTCTGGCTAGAAGTTTATGGATTTTGTTGATCTTTTCAAAGAAAAGCCCTTGGGTTCATTGATCTGTTGTGTTTGTTTTTTTAATTTCTGTATCATTTATTCCTGCTCTAATCTTTGTTATTTCCTTCCTTCTGCTGGTTTAGGTTTTTGTGTGTTGTTCTTTTTCTAGCTTCTTTAGGTTTAAGGTTAGATTGTTTATTTGAAATTTTTCTTACTTCTTGAGGTAGACCTATACTGCTATAAACTTCCCTCTTAAAACAGCTTTTGCTGCATCCCAAAGGTTTTGGACCATTGCATTTTTATTTTCATTTGTTTACATATATGTTTTGATTTGTTCTTTGATTTCTTGGTAGACCCATTAATTATTTAATAGCATGTTCTTTAACTTCCACATATTTGTTGTCTTTCCAGATTTTTTCTTTTGATTGATTTCTAGTTGTAGAGCAGTTTTCTAGTTTTATAGAAGTTACTGGGAGGCAAACTTTCTTTACTCTAGATATCCTTGTGGTCAGAAAAGGTGCAGATATGACTTCAATCTTTCTGAATTTGTTGAGGCTTGTTTTATGGCTTAGTATGAGATCTATTCTGGAGAATGTTCTGTGTGGACTTGAAAAGAATGTGTATTCTGCTGTTTTAGGATGGAATGTCTGAATATATCTGTTAAATCTGTCCGGTGTAGTGTGTCATTCAAAGGCACTGTTTCCTTGTTGATTTTCTGTTTGGATGATCTGTCCTTTGATTTAAGTGGGTGTTAAAGTCCCCTACTATTATTGTATTACCATTGGTTAGTTCTTTTATGTTAGTTCTTTTATGTTTGTAATTAGCTGCTTTATGTGTTTTGGTGCTCCCATGTTGGGTGCATAAATATTTACAATTGTTATATCTTCTTGTTGGTTTGGCTCCCTTATCATTATATAGTGTTCTTCTTTGTCTCTTTTTACAGACTTTGTTTTAAAGTCTGTTTTGTCTGATATAAGTGTTGCTACTCCAGCTTTCTTTTGACATCCATTTGCATGCTGAATATTTTTCCATCACTCCCTTCCTTTTCAATCTGCAGGTGTCTTTAGTTCTGAAATGAATCTCTTATAGGCAGCATACACACGGGTCTTGTTGTTTTATTTACTCTGTCACCCTGTTAGGTTTATAGTTTATTGAATATCATACTGTTGTCAGATGTTGGAACCTTCTATAGGTCATAGTTAGCATGGGTATTTTAAAGTTCAAAGAATTAAGTAGTGAATTGTGGTTTTCAGGTAGGTTTCTATGCTCTAAATATACATGTACATATGTGTATATGACATGTATATATGTATCTACTACACACATACATATACATATGTATAATATAGATTTTTATTTTCCTCATCCTTAAAATTTGCATTTTTAACAGTTTTGGTGGTATGGTTTGCCTTGTGAAGAACCAAGAGGGCCGAAACTATGTTAGTAAAACTGTCTCATAGGTATGATTCAGACAGTTTTATTAGCAACATATGGGGCATGAAGGAGTCACAGAGGGGAATTTGGAGTGTGAGGGTGCTGGTCTGTCTTTTTTGGCATGTAATTATATCAGCCTCATGCATGGTGTTATTTGCTGCTGCCTAGGGAATATAGAAAAATATCTTCTAATGTGGTGAAACAAAATGTCAGAATAAATTATAATTGTTGACTTTATAGGGAATTATTTGAATGAAGGATGTATTTTTTCTCCAACCTAAATTTTGTTTGGTATTTTAAATTTTATTCAATCAGTCTTTTGAAACTCAATTTTTCAATAAGTTGAATTTTTGGATCAACGTTACACAATAGACGCCTAGCTGAATTTCATAAATGGGAAGAAATTTGTTTCTTTTCCCCTATTGTGACAATGCATGGTTCTGTTTAATTAGTTTTACTAAATATTTATTAATTTTCTTTAGAGGTATTTGTAGCATTTAAATGATTACAGAATGCTGATTACTTTAGTAGATGCTACACAGAGGAAAATATCACACACAGCCTGTGGGCTTATGGAGCTTATTTCTATAAAAGCAATCATATGTAGATGATGTTTTAAATAGTCAGTGATAGGAATGATAGACACACATGTCAGCAAAGTGGTTACCTTTGGGAAAGAGGGAGGGAAATGGGATCAGGGAGGGGTACACGGAAGTGTCATTTCTAAGTTTTTTTGTTTTTTTTGTTTCTTTAATTCCCTTTCAGCTAAGACTTATTGATTGCCAGAGATTTTTTTAAACCAGAGATTCAGGTTGAGGCAAAGGTAGTGAAATGGTTTGTTTTATCTTTCTTTCTTTCGGTTATTTCTTGGCTTGGTCAGTATAGTTTCTTAAAAGTAGGAGGGTAAATTGTTAAGAGATTGAGGGAAACCTTAGGGTTTGGGAGGGTGGGTTCTGGAAAAAGCTCTGCAGAAAAAGTATTGATATGTTTTTCAAACTTTATTCCAATTCCAATTCTGCTTACTACTTCGAGCCTTAGGTTAAATGTAAGCATTTATATTATTGTCTCTTTTGAAATACATATTTTTATTTTATTTTATTTATTTATTTGACAGACAGAAATCACAAGCAGGCAGAGAGGCAGGCAGAGAGAGAGAGAGGAGGAGGAAGCAGGCTCCCTGCAGAGCAGAGAGCCCGATGTGGGGCTCCATCCCAGGACCCCGAGATCATGACCTGAGCCGAAGGCAGAAAACCTCAACCCACTGAGCCACCCAGGCATCCCTGAAATATGTATTTTTAATAGATGATTTCTCAGTCATCATGTTGGGAAATTGCTAGGAGGCAAACTTTCTTTACTCTAGATTTCCATTTTGCCCTAAAACCAGTCTCAGTGAGACCTAGTCCTCTGAAATGGAAAATTCTTAAAGTGATTAATCCTAAAATGGCTAGTCTGGTTTCTTCTGTATGCTGGTAAAATACTATATTGGAAGCCAAGTTGTTCAATATTTAGGTTGAAGTGACATAATTATATTGTATAATTATAATTACATTGTATAATATATTAATTATATTGTATAATATATTATATAATATATTATGAATTATAATATACTATGTATCATATTATATATTATGTACTATATATTATATTATGTATTATATAATATATTATGTATCATATATGATACATAATATATTATATTATGTATTATATAATATATTATGTATCATATATGATACATAATATATTATATAATACATGGATTATATATTTATTTCTAGAGTGTGAGCAAATAGGGTCACACTTCAAGTGCTTTTTAAATGCTTGTGACCACTGTCATGTTTTATGACATGATGATTTTATCTAATAGCTATTTCTGTGGAGTTACTTTTTTGCAGAGTAGAAGACCAAACCTCTCCTTGAAAATGTAAGGAAAGTCTTTACATTTGCTCTCCCTTTGAAAATCAGGTTAAATGGTTTGACCGTCCTATGGTAAAAAAAGAAGTACAGTTGGGTAGTTTTGTTCTACCTGGAAAACAGCTTTAATAAGAATTAGCATGGTATTTTTCTTGTGGGTGATTTCAGACATATAAGAAGGAAAAATATTTGATACTTGCAATCCTTACTTAGAGAGAGTGAATCCTGCTAAATGAAGTATAACTAAATTGTAATAAACTTAAATTTGTCATTTACTTAAGCCTTTCTTTCCCACTGGATTTTTTTTTTTTTTAAAGATTTTATTTATTTATTTGTCATAGAGAGAGAAGCGAGAGTGAGCACAGGCAGACAGAGTGGCAGGCAGAGGCAGAGGGAGAAGCAGGCTCGCTGCCAAGCAAGGAGCCCGATGTGGGACTTGATCCCAGGACGCTGGGATCATGACCTGAGCCGAAGGCAGCTGCTTAACCAACTGAGCCACCCAGGCATCCCCCCACTGGATTTTTAAGAGAGAAACTAAGAAATATATTTTATCTTATTTGAATTTAACTGCTGTGTTTTTTTCTTGGATAAACTACCTTATCACAATGTAGAAGTCCTGACTGATTGATAGTCATGGTTTAAGTATATTGACATTTACAACTAAGTGTGTTCATTATAGTTCAGAGAATAATTGAAATAATGAAATGGTATTATAATATTAAAATTTCATTAAGCATTTTTATTTAATTGAAATAGTTCATCTTCACTCTAAAATAATGATTAATGGATTGTTGCCTTATATTTGTGAAGCTCTATTTGTGTATGTGTATAGTTACAATTCTTTGCAAATGTAATTATTTATATTTCTTACATATGCTGTTTCATTTTATCATCACAACAGTTTTGGAAGTAGGTGGGGTAGGTGAGATTTTTCTTTACTAAATGAGGAAAACTGAGTAGCATAGTCATTAAGTGTTTTTTTTTCCATAGATAGGACTGCAATAAAACCTGGGTCCCCGACTTATGATTTAGTACTCTTTCCTGCTGGACCTTAGAATCAAAGAAATTTGGGTTTTTCTTGTGCATTGATTCTTTTTTTTTTTTGGTCATTTTGTTTTGTTATGTTTCATTAGAATCCTTCTATCTATACAATTCTATAAAGTCAGTTTGTTGTGATTACTACTTTTGACTACAGATTAGGGGGTGAAAAAGATAAAACTCAACCCAAATGACACTTTTTATTATATCTGTATTTATGAATTTGGTGCAACATTTTATTATATAAAAAAAGTTAAGAATTAACTTGATATCATCCAAACTTTTGAAATTAGGACAAAGTCTTGGTGGTAGGTATGAATATGTAGACTTGTCTCCCTCCCCTTCCCATTTTTTTAAATTAAAAAAATTTTTCTTTTTTTTTTTTAAAGATCTTATTTATTAATTTGTCAAAGAGCAAGAGAGCGAGAGAGCGAGCATGTGCACAAGCAGGAAGAATGGCAGGCAGAGAGAGAAGCAGGCAAAGGGAGAAGCAGGTTCACTGCTAAGTGGGTAGCCTATAGGTAGCCTGATGTGGGACTCAATCCCAGGACCCTGGGATCATGACCTGAGCTAGAGGCAGACAGGTAACTGACTGAACCACCCAGGCATTCCCCCCAATTTTTTTTTTCTTGAGGTATAATTGACATGTATTAGTTTCAGGTGTACAGCATAATGATTTGAAATATATGTATATTATGACATAATTACCACAATAAGTCTAGTTAACATCAATCACCATACTTAATTATACTATTTTTTCTTGTGATGAGAACTTTTTAAGATTTACTCACTTAGCAACTTTCAAATATACAATATAGTATTATTAACCTTAGTCACCATGCTGTACATTACATCCCACGACTTATTTATTTTATAACTGCAAGTCGTATTTGCAAGTTTGGCCACCTTTACCCATTTTGCTTACAGCCTACCCCTACTGCTGCCCCACCTCTGGTAAGTACCAGTTTGTTACCTGTATCTATGAGTTTTGTTTTTGTTTTGTTTTATTTTCAGATTCCACAAGAAAGTGATAGCATATGGTTTTTGTCTTTATCTCTGTGAATTATTTCACTTAGAATAATGCCCTCAAGGTTCATTTGTGTTGTTACAAATCATAGGATTTCCTTTTTTTTTTTTTAATGACTGAATAGCATTCCATGATGTATATGTGTGTGCATACATTTTCTTTCTTCATTCCTCTGTCCGTGGACACTGAGGTTGTTTTCATGTCTTGTCTATTGTAAATAATATTTTGATGAGCATGGGAATGCAGATACCTTTTTGAGTTAGTGTTTTCATAATTGCTGGATCATATGGTATTTGTATTTTTAATTTTTCGAGGAACCTCCATACTGGTTTTCACTGTGGCTGTACCAATTTAAATTCCCACCGACAGTGTGTGGAGGTTCCCTTTTCTCCACATGATTGCCAATACTTGTTATTTCTTCTTTTTGGTAATATCCATTCTAAAAGGTGTGAGGTGATATTTCACTGTGGTTTTGATTAGCATTTCCCCGATGATTAGTGATGTTGAGCATCTTTTCATGTGTCTGTTGGCCATCAGTATGTCTTCTTTGAAAAAAAAAATGTCTATTCAAATCCTTTGCTCATTTTAAATTGGATTTTTAGGTTTTTTTGCCATTGAGTTATATGAGCTCTTTATGTATTTTTGATGTTTTACCCCCATTGGATATATGATTTGTAAATATTACTGTATGTTGTCTTTCCGTTATGTTAATGTTTTCCTTTGCTCTGCAAAAGCTTTTTAGTTTGATGTAGTTCATCCTGTTTATTTTTGCTTTTGTTGCCTTTGCTTTTGGTGTTAAATGTAGAAAAAGATCCTCACCAAGACTGAGGTCAGGAAGCTTTTTCTCCATTTTCTTCTAGGGGTTTCACAGTTTCAGGTTTTATGTGAAAGTCTTTAATTTATTTTGAGTTAATTTTTGTGTATGGTGTAAGATAGGAGTCCAGTTTTACCCTTTTGCATGTGACTCTCCAGTTTCCCCAATACCATTTATTGGAGAGCTTATTTTTTCCCCATTGTATACTCTTGGCTCCTTTGTCATAAAGTAATTGACCACCTATGCATGGGTTTATTTCTGGACTCTATTCTCTCTCTCTCTCTCCACACACACACACACATACACACACACACACACACACACATACACATACATATATATATGTATACACACACACATATATATATATACATACACACACATATATATACATTTTAAGATTTTATTTATTTATTTGACAGAGAGAGAGATCACAAGTAGGCAGAGAGGCAGGCAGAGAGAGAGGGGGGAAGCAGGCTCCCTGCTGAGCAGAGAGCCCCATGTGGGCCTGGATCCCAGGACCCTGAGATCATGACCTGAGCCGAAGGCAGAGGCTTAACCCACTGAGCCACCAAGGTGCCCCTGGACTCTATTCCGCTCTGTTGATCTTACTTGTCTGTTTTTATGCCAATACCATACTGTTTTAATCACTGTAGCTTTTTAATATAGCTTCAAATTAGGGAGTGTAATATCTCCAGCTTTTTTCTTCTTTCTCAAGATTGCTTTGGCTATTTAGTCTTTTGTGGCGCCAAACTTTATGATTGTTTGTTCTTTTCTTTCCTTTCCTTTTGAAGACCTTTCTCAAGCTAGATGTAGGAAGCCTCACAATTCCTGAAAGAGTTTTACTCATCTTCTCCCATTATGGTTTTTAGAATGATTATTATTTTTAACTGCTTTTTAAAATGTATTATATTTTTTAATGGAATTAATAGTAACTGTAAATATTTATTTAAATCAGATATCAGTTATTGTATATTATGAACAGAACCACAGAAAGCCATATGTATGACTTACCTAGACACATGTAAGCATTAAGAAAAGGAAATTTGGGGCATTAGAAGGGGATGTTTACTTATTAAATAGAACATGGTGATGTTATTAATTATTGTTTTTAGTAACATGTAATTATTCACACAAAGGATAATATGACTTGCTTATAATAATTAATATAACTTACTGAAATGCCTTATTTAAGGTATGTGAATTCATTTTATTCCGAGGTAGATTGGTATTGGGGCTAAGTCACCTCTTTTTTTTTTATCCTTCAGTTGCAGCAAAATCCAACTTCCATGTATTTTGCTACTTATATATGTCTTTTGGGAGATTTTGAAAAACCAAAGTCCTCTTTCTCCTGTGGAAGTGTTAAAAATCCTAAGAAGCTTTCTTGAGATAAAGTTTGTCCCCTTTCAATTATTAAATGTGCTTTTCTCTTATCTGTGAATTTCACCTTCAGTTTACTGGCAACTGCTTTTTCATGTCAGGATCATAGAATTATGATTAACTCCTTGCAATCTGGCTTTGGTCCCACCTCTGTACTGGAACTGTACTTTTGAAGGTCGCTGGTGACCACATTCTAGCCAATTGTAGAGGTTTTTTTCCTCTCAATCTCCTTGACATGCTAATGCCACATGACCTTGGCTTTTCAGTTACATGAACTCTCTACTTGAGATTTTTGCTTTGAACTTTCTGCGGCCCATGCTTCTTCCTGTAATACCTGTCTTCTCTTTGTGGGGTGGGTTTTATCCTTGCTGTTTACTTACTGAGTTTTGAATCTTATAACTTTAGTTCTTCTTGCTTTGCATTTGTGTCATAGATAAATCATCATTTCTCATAACTCTCTCTCTCTCTCTGATGGATGTTACTGGCAATTCTCAGAGCTCTATTTCACATCACCCAAGGTGATTCAGTGATTGCCTATCAACCAAAATCTAGTCCCGTATTTCCTTCTGCTTTTAGGTCAATGCCCTTTTCCTTCAGAGCAGACCTTTCTCAAATTATCTTCTTCAAACTCTTTTCTCCTCTGAATTTCTGGGTTCATTTTAAAGAAGCATTCTCTTAATACCTTGACATTTTCTTATTTGGTGTTCCTTATCTCCTCATGTTTCTGATGTCCTTGAGTTTTTCTTAAGAATATTTCTTAAATTTGTCCCACCCTCTTCCCCTATTTTCCCCAAAGTACTGTATGGTGTGTGAAACACTTTCAAATGCATTTTTTTTTTCTATTTAAAATAACTAACATAATGAATTTATGAAATAGGAAAGGTAGAGTCTATTATCCCAGTTTGCAAGTCAGGAAATATGTACTGAGAGAAGTGATTCGTCTGGAGGTATCAAAAGTGATTAAGGGTGGGGCGCCTGGGTGGCTCAGTGGGTTAAGCCGCTGCCTTCCGCTCAGGTCATGATCTCAGGGTCCTGGAATCGAGCCCCACATCGGGCTCTCTGCTCAGCAGGGAGCCTGCTTCCTCCTCTCTCTCTGCCTGCCTCTCTGCCTGCTTGTGATCTCTCTCTGTCAAATAAATAAATAAAATCTTTAAAAAAAAAAGTGATTAAGGGAAGAGCTATTACTTTTAAGTCTATACCTGTGCCCAACTCAAGTGACTGTTTAATTTCCTATTCAGTGATCTTTCAGCTTCCAGTCCTCTCCTTTGGTTAACTGTACTTACATTGCTAGATGAATGTGTACAAAACCAGTCACAGTGGCAGCTATTAGAGATTGACATCATGTTTCAGTCACTGTGTGAGGCCATATTTAATCCTTAGACCTGGTGTGCACAGTAGATGCTGTGATCCCCATTGTACAGATAAGTAAATTGAGGCTTACAGGAGTTAAATAACTTGCTAGTCATTGTGTGTGATGGGATAGGGGTTGGGGTAGAGATTCCATCTCAGGCTCCCATGCTCTAGTTCTTCTTCGTTATTTTTATAATCACATTCTACCGTTCATCTAATTCTTGATGTTATTCTTCTAAGACCTTACTGTAGTTTCTTTTTCCTACTTAATCCCATTTAAAACCCTTTTTCGACCTTTCAGGACCCTCAATAATTTGTCCTAAGTTTCTCTTCCATTATTTTCTCTAGTAATCCCCTTCAGTTAACCTTCTGCTTTTAACCTTGTTTTCTTCTCACAAAGACCTTATCTTGTCTCACTTTCTCATTTTCTTAACTCATGTAGTTTTCACCCTGTGTAAAATTATTTCTCCTGAATTTCTTTATCTGCCCATTGCCACCTCTTTATCTTCTTTCATTCCCACATTTAGCGAGCATTTAAGGCGTAGGTGGCGCTCTGCTAGGAGTTGTTAATGTAAATGATCGCAAGAGCGTGTTGGGAAGATGAACACATAAGGGGAGGAGCCAAACTGGATTTTCCACTCTGATGTGAGTGCACTGGCCCAGGCCAGTGCACATGGGTTGCCATGGCAGCAGTAAAGAGGATGTGATTAATTTTACCTGAGTGGTTAGAGAAGCTGTGACAAAGAACTGACATTTCAGCTATAGCCTTAAAGGAGGAGGAGGAGTTCTCCAGGTGCAGAATGGGTGGGAGGAGGGCAGTCTGGAAAGAAGAAATACTGCATGAATGGAGGAATGAAATCACAAATCTATATGCCATATGTTGTAGTGTGACTATTAAAGGCATTGTTGCAGGGCAATGCAAAGTGCTGTGTTGCCAGCAGTGCCTGGCCTTCCCTTTGTGGAGTCATGGCAGTCCAGGGTCAGGTGTTTGGACTTACAGTTTCAGACACTTGACATGTTGGGTGCACTGAGAGTCACATTAATCCTGTTCTTAGAAACTGGAGACATGGATCTCTCTCACTTTCTCTCTCTCTGTCTGTATGTATATATTTGTATGTTTGTCAATTTATTAATTTCCAGTGAGAAATACAACTGTCAAGCAGATTGGATTGCTTGATTTGGCAAATCAGTCTACCATCTCCCTGT
Organism: Lutra lutra; assembly: GCF_902655055.1. Taxonomy (NCBI): domain Eukaryota; kingdom Metazoa; phylum Chordata; class Mammalia; order Carnivora; family Mustelidae; genus Lutra; species Lutra lutra. The sequence goes on from NC_062280.1 coordinate 87,725,183, forward strand.
AGGCAGGCTTCTTGGGAAGCCAGGTTGTTATTATGGAGGTCAATTGATGATTGAGAAATACAGCTGTCAAGTCGACCCAACATTTCTGACCAGTGCACTCTCTTCTGGCAAGATACATGGGGACCATGTTGGCAGAGACCACCTGTTAAGCATGGAAAGAGAACCCAGAGGGATATTTGTTTGAAGAAGTACCTCTCAGCTGAGTTAGCTTGAGGCTATCTTACCCACTGCAGTAGAGCTTTGCCAAGGAAACCATATTATTCTAGTCAACCTAGCCAAGACTTCCTCTCCTGTGGCTTAGATTGATCTTGTGAACATTTGCCTGGGTGACTTCCCTGATTCCTTTGCTGACCAGTCCTTCCCTTTCCTTCACCTTCTGATTGATGCATTCTCCCTCCAGATATGTTGAGACATTCTGTCAAGTTATGAAGAAAGGCTAGAGCTAGAGAAGCAGAGGGATTTTTATCTCTGTGTTTTGATCCATTTTGTATTTGAGTCATATTCCCTTATATTCGGTCACTTGGGACCAAAATCAGGGAATAGTAAAGAGTCTCCTGAAGTCAAGAGTATCAGATCTTTGGTGGTGCGATGTTGGGGTTGAGCCTAGAAAGGAAACTTAGGACCAGATTATGAAAGGTCTAGGATGCCATACTAAAGAACTTGGATTTCAAAGGGCTCTCAATTCAGTTATCCTCTCTTCTGAAAAAAATTTTTTTCCCTAATAATATCTTTTTTTTCATCTTTCAAATTTTTGTTACTATCTGTATCAAACTGTTAATATCTTACTGTACAGCATATGATAATGGCTCTCCTTAAGAGATCTTATTCAGCCCCTTTATGTTTTGACAGATAAACACTAGGTGATACTATCTGCATTTTAAACATGAGGTGCTTCAGAGCTTAAAGTTCTGTTTCTGACAGACTCTTATCTTGCTTCACAGTTCAGGCTATTTCCTCAACTTCCTCTTTTATCCCCTAGCTTCTTTAGATGCAGTATTAATTTTTATATTATTACAAAATGTTTCTTTTTTATATTATGTAATGTTTTTATCATGGTGCTTATCTACACAAATAGCTCTCATTAATTATCGTGTGTCTATTTTCTGTTTAGGCAGCTTGTCAGTTTCATTTATCTATCCATCTAACTATCCATCCATCCATCTTTTTCAGCTTCAGCTGTATCCCATTTTTAATAAGTGTTTATTTAAAATTCCAGTTAGTCTGTCTTCAGTGTAAGATTAGTTTTAGGTGTACAATATAGTGATTCAACAATTCTGTGTGACACCTGGTGCTCATCGAAAGTGCACTTCCTTAATCCCCATCACCCGTTTTACCCATCCCCCAACCGTCCTTCTCCCTGGTAACCATCAGTTTGTTCTTATAGTTAGTGGACTTCATATTTACTCCTTTTGCATCTTACAATACCTCGCCCAGTTGAATTTCAAGCAATACTTAGACAATAGAATACCATTTCAGAGCCAGAAGGTATCTCAGTCTAGTTAAGTACTTTCATTTTCTACATTAAGAAACTGGGATCCAGAGCAGCTGTAATTAGCCAAAGTGCATGACTAGTAGAGGCATGACCAGAACCCAGATATAGCCACCCTTGTGCTATACTATACTTGTTCCCTATTTGGCTGAGAGATATATTCCATAGGGATGAAAAGGACCCTCAAAGATCACCTATATCGGGGCACCTGGGTGGCTCAGTGGGTTAAAGCCTCTGCCTTCGGCTCAGGTCATGATCCCAGGGTCCTGGGGATCGAGCCCCACATCAGGCTCCTGCTCGGTAGGGAGCCTGCTTCCTCCTCTTTCTCTGCCTGCCTCTGCCTACTTGTGATCTCTCTCTGTCAAATAAATAAATAAAATAAAAAAAAAATCACCTATATCAATGTACAGTCTCTAGAACCATTACATTAAAACTTAAACTGGCAGCTTTACTTGTTAGCTCTAGGAAGAGCATAGTTTGAATATTTTAGGTGTTACTGTGTTAGGAAGAAGAGTAAATGAGAGGGACACAGGGAAAGGAGCTCACATGTTGAGCTCTTTCTGGGCTTCTGCCAAGCCAGGTAGTGACACTGTACACACATCACCTCAGTATTTATTAGGACAGTCCCGTGAACTGGTTTTAGTTGTACGCATTTTGCTTATGAGCAGACTGAGACTCACAGATGGAATTAGAAGGAGTGGGTTGTGAGCCCAGGTCTGCAAGACTACAAGACCATAATCTTTCAATTATTTCTTATTGCGACAGCTTGTGGCCAACGCCCCAGTCAGCAACTTGACCTGGGTATCACCTGACTTCCCAGGGAGGAGCAGTCCAGCAGTCATGGCCTCCTGTCTGTGGTGGTAGTGCTGAACGTTAGCACCTGAGCTGGGAGACAGTGCCTGACTCACTAAGTAATCTCACCTTTTCAGCCATTGTTTGTGGCTCATATTTATGACCTTTTATAGATGTACCTTGTGTCTTTTTTCCAATTTCCATTCTGTGGGAGAAGGGCACCATGGTATAAGCCCACATGTCTCATTCTTGCTTCTACCTACAGCTTTTCTTTCCACCGTGTTTAAGCTCCTCCTTTCTTCCCTTTCTCTCTCCACTCTCTTTGTGTGGAGGGAAAAGCAGATGTGCTTCTATCAGTTACTTGAACTCCTCAGCTTCATTCTCCCCCTGCCCAAATTCTTCTATGATGGTATGAGAAATAATGGGACAAAAAAATAAAGGGAAGGTGATGCATTATCACATTATTTGTCTTCCAGCAAAACACTTTCCCAAAATGGCAAGATATATGCAATTCATAACTTACATAAAGTTCATCATTCATATTTATAAAATCTGTGTTTTGGTGTTAGATGCACTTACTTCAAGTTTCAAAGAATGATTTTAAAATACTTTTGAATCATCTCCCTAAGAGCTTTCAACACTGTATAAATAGTACACTTTTTAGCATTTCCTTTTGCATACCTGCAGTTTGCATCCTCTTTGAGAATGTTTACCACTTTTTTGCAAGGCATATGTGGAGACTCAGCCAACAAATGTCATATATGTGGGTTTCAAAGAGCACCTGGGGGAAGTTATTTTTAACCTTTTCAAAGAGGTGTTCTCTGGGCTTTCCCCCATTTCAGAGCAAAAACAGATGTAAGCCAAGGGTGTGAATCAATGTACATATTTTTGAATATATATCTTCTTTTAGGTTTTGCTAGTGATTGTTTTTATTAAAATATTACCTACCTTCCCTCAAAATTTAGAATGTTTCTGGGAAGTAGTTTAGTATAATCTGGTGATTTCTATCACTTTGCTTGTTTAGTTTTAATTCTTATGGATAGCTTCTTAAAAAGAAGTACACAGTTGCAAGATGAGGAATTAGAGCTGTGGCATTTGATTCAATATGTTCATAGGGGAAGATATGCTAAGAAGGTATTAGAATGTCCCCTTTATGCCAAAAGTCCATTAGACTGGTAGGCTATACAGAAGGAGGTAACTCAAGGGAATATCCTGAAGTGGAAGGTGTTGGATAACAAGAAAACAGTGAAAATAATAGTTTTTCCTAGCATGGGAAGTATATAGTCCCTTTTCTAAGAGGAAGTGTTGAAACTCTCTGCCACTGTATTGAGAGGCCATTTTTATTTATTTAGATTTTGCTTTCTGTTTAATTAAACATAATAAGATGATCCCATTTTTTTTTAAAGGCTTCTTTTTTTTTTTTTTTAATTTGACAGACAGATCACAAGTAGGCAGAGAGGCAGGCAGAGAGAGAGAGGAGGAGGAGGCAGGCTCCCTGCTGAACAGAGAGCCCGATGTGGGACTTGATCCCAGGACCCTGGGATCATGACCCGAGCCGAAGGCAGAGGCCCTAACCACTGAGCCACCCAGGCGCCCCAAGATTGAGTCTCATTTTTTAAAAAGAGTCTCATCTGCTATATTGCAAAAAAAAAAAAAAAATGTATAGTGTCCACTAAGAATGGATTAAAATTTTTTTGGTGGTATTTATGTTGTGTTTATTCTTTGAGGCTTTGAATTTCATATCGGTGCCTTTTATTAGAACATGATGTGTTTTATATATACTTTATACTTATCTAGTGCATAATACTTTGTTTTATTGTACTTCACAGATACTATGTTTTGTTTTGTTTTGTTTTGTTAATAAATTGAAGGTTTGTGGCGACCCTTCATTGGTGCCACTTTTCCAACATTTGTTCATTTCATGTCTCTGTGTCACATTTTGGTAATTTTCACAATATTTCAAACTTTTTCATTATTATTATATTTGTTATGGTGATCTGTGATTGATAATGGCTTGGCAAAAAATTGGGTGACACTTAGCCTTTTTTAGCAATGAAGTATTTTTAATTAAGGTATGAACATTTTTTTAGACGTAATGGTATATTACACACTTAGACTGCAGTATAGCGTAAACATAACTTTTTTATGTACTAGGAAACCAAAAAATTATTTTATTCACTTTATTGTGATATTTGCATTATTATGGTGTTTTGGAACCAAATCCACAATATCTCTGAGGTAGGTCTGTATAAAACTTCCTGTTTTTAAGTATGAGATGGGATTTTAAGATACTTAAGACAGTTTGATATCTTTTATTTCTTCTGCATACGGGGTAGTAGACAGTTACTGATTGAAAATGAGTAAATAAATGACTGAATAAATACAGAAATACATGGGGACGTATATGATTTTCTGTCCTGGGCCAGATTCATGATTTCTGTGATGTGGCCCTACCAGGTTTTTAAAATACAGATTTACATTAAACGGTTATATACTCACTATATAAACACTCAACTATAATAGTGGTGAAGAAATTAAAAAAAAAAAACATACACCCCCCCCCCCCACACACACACACAAAACGTAATTTGGGACACTTGGGTGGTTCAGTCGGTTAAGCAGCTGAGGTCATGATCCCGGGGTCCTGGGATGCAGTTCCTCATGGGGCCCCCTGCTCAGTGGGGTGCCTGCTTCTCCCTCTGTCTGCCACTTCTCCTGCTTGTGCCCTTTCTCTCTCTCTGACATATAAATAAATACAATCTTAGAAAAAAAATCGTAGTTTTACTATATATAATCATAATTTGAAACATCATTTCAGACATGTTTTTTCATTTGCTTGCATGCATGCCCATATGCAGATACCCACATACATACATATATTTTTAGACAGAAATGAGGGAAAAATCATGATAGAGTCATCCTACACTACTATTTTTGTTTAAAAAAAAGTAATTTACTTGATTTTAACAGAAGTGAAAGAAATTAAGGTAAAACCAAAGGAATTATGGTTCTTTAATAAGTGATCTTTTATAATAGGAAATTCCTAAGTGATTTCACTAAAGTTGAAAGAAAAAGAAAAATATTAAGAGATCAGGACTATTGTATTTTTACTGTATATTATTCTATCAGAGTATTTACTGCAATGGAAAGTAAGAAATTAACACATTTCCTTTTTTCTATCTCTAATTTTTAGTATTTATATTAAGTTTGTACTGTGTCAAGTTGTATAATACTTATAATTCTATTTTGTAAGTAATTTTCACAGGTAGTAACTTTTTCTTTTATATTTAAAAGCATCCAGTGCTTGCTACCTGCTCTTTGTTCACTGCAAATTATCTTGGGAAGTGGTCCCTCAGAAATTCCATTATCAGGGACTGATGCCTCCAAACAAGTACCTCTATTATTATTATTATTATTATTATTATTTTTATTTTTAGGAGAATAAGTTTCTTTGTTCAGTAGATTGAGAAACTGAATCCTGTAAAGTCCGATGAAGTTTTGGCTTATGCAATTTGATTATAAAATAATAAGATTGCTAATTTAGTTTAAATATAAGAATATTATTTTCTTGGGGTGCCTGTGTGGCTCAGTGGGTTCAGCCTCTGCCTTCAGCTCAGGTCATGATCCCAGGTCTTGGGACCGAGCCCCTCATTGGGCTCTCTGCTTAGCAGAGAGCCTGCTTCCCTCTCTCTCTGCCTGTCTCTCTGCCTACTTGTGATCTTGGTCTGTCAAATAAATAAATAAAATCTTTAAAAAAACCCCCAAAAACAAGAGTATTATTTTCTTTAAGTTGTGTATTTTAAAAAGATTGGTTAATTATTTGTGCCCCAGCAAAACCTTGGAATATCTGGTCACTCACAAAAAGAGACAGCATGAGATGCACTGGGGTCCATAAAAGCAGAGATCCAGAGGCCATGTCACAGGGCATTCTGAGGCTGTCACACTTGCTACTTCTAGTATACCTGCTGAGGTCTACTCTGTAGTCCTACTTCTGGAAGGCCTGAAATTGTAGGACCCAGTTTCTTTGAGGTATCCTTAGGAATAATTTTCCCTATTAGAATATGTTATATGCTTTTTATTCTTTTCTTTCACTTGATAAGGAAAGATGGCATTAATGCAGCCATATATTTTAATCATACTCCGTTAATACGGTTTTTCTTTGTAAAGACCCATTCATAGGACAAAGAAACTGCTCTGTCTCCATCCTGTAAAAATAAATCTAGTCTTTACTTACACTAACATGTATCTCCATGTCTCCATTCATTAGTTCTTTATTTTGATTCATTTCTTGGCTGGCTGAATTTGGTTATTAGGGGTGTGTGTGTGTGTGTATTTTTTTCTAAGGAGAGCCCATGTTGTTGTATTTCTTGAGTAATTGAATATTTGGAAGTGTTTGTAGGTTGCTTTTATGCTGTATGGACAATTTGGGCACTATGTGATTAGTTATCATATTTTTTCCTTAGAGCTCTGAAGATACTGTTCTGTCATGTACAGATAATGGTGAATGCTGCTATAGAAAAGTCTAAGGCCAGACTTGATTTTTCTGCCTATGTTCCCATAGCATTTATATTTATATTCTTACTCTTAAATTCTGTAACTTCATAGAAATGTCTTAGTATTAATTGCTTGAAATCCAGTTTTTTGGGGGAACACTTTATTATTATTTTAAAAAGATATATTTATCTGAGAGAGAGAGAGAGAGCACATGTGCTGGGCGGGGGTGTGGGGGTCGCAGAGAGAGTCCCAAGCAGATTCTGCGTTGAGTGTGGAGGCCAGTGTGGGTCTCTATACCACCACTGAAGCTGAAACCAACAGTTGGACATTTAACGGACTACACCACTCAAGTGGCGCAGCAATACTTTCTTTTTCTATGTATTTTATTTTATTCCAAGAAAAAAATTTTCTTCTATTATATCACCGTTTTTTTTTTTTTTTTGTTCCATTTGTTCTGTTTTCTTTTGTAAGAATGTCAAGTGTGTATAGGCTGGATCTCTTTTACTTTCTGTATTGATCATCTTATTTCTTAAGTATCTTCTAAAAAATTTCCCTTTTGTATGGGTTTTTTGTTTGTTTGTTTGTTTTCATACCTGTCTGCTTTTTTCTTGTTTCAGTAGTGAGTGTTTTGGGTTTTTTGTTCTTTCTTTTATGGCTTTAATCTGTGTGTGTGTGCATGTGTGTGCACTTGTCTGTGTTTAATCTCCAGCTTTTTCACTTCCCTACCAATTTGCTTTTCATATCTTTTCTTTTCTTAGATATTTCATACTTTTCCTTGAGCCTTTTTTCTTTGAAGTACCTCATATCCTCTGTAAGTTTTTTAAGACTAGAAAAATATGTCTTAAGCCAGTGTCTTTTCTTTGGCTGTCATTTCCCTATTTCTTTCTACTTGTCCTTGATCATTCTGTATAAATTCTTTGCTGATTCCGTTTTTGCTTCTTAACTAGTTTTTTAGTAGGTTTAATTCCATTAAGTACAGGTATTGCCTGAAAAAACTGTGTGTCAGATGCTCCAGGGACATGTCTCACCTCAGTTTGCAGTACTGTGAAGGTCACTGTGGGTTTGTAGTCCTGTGAGTCACAGGAGTGTCTGTAATAAGTGGTTTGGTGATTACTGTTTCCCTTCTTTTTCATCTCCATCTGGCAGCCTGTCTGAGCAAAAAAGCTTTGTCATTGACAATGCAAAATCTTGTTGGGTTTTCCTGTCCTTTGTGGTTGTAGACAAGATTTTCTGGAGAAACCTGTCTTACCCTAGGTAGATGCTGAAACATTATCCTAAACAGAGTTTCCTTGAATGGGCCTAAGAACTGTTTCAGCTTTAGGGAAATCTCTCTTCTGCCTGAGATTTGAGGAGATGTGGTTTGGTTCTCAGCATTACTCCTCATTTTGATTCCAGATATCACCTAATATAGTGATTTTTTTTTTTTTTTTTGGTGATAGTTTGTGGTTTGTGGTTGTGGCTGTGACTTTGTTTCATTGATGATGAGGTACTCATTATTTTTTGTTCTTTTAGGTTTTTTTTTTTTTTTTTTTTTTTTTTTTTTTTAGTTTGTTTCTGGAGTAGACTATGTAGCAGTACTTCCTGCTGTAATGTTTTTTAGTTTTTTAACTGCCTTTGTTGGCTCACATCTGTGTTGGCTCTCCCTCTCTCCCACACTCCACATACACCCAAGCTCTCCCCTACCCCGACAACTCCCTAGCTACCTGCCCCTGAAATTAGCTTTTCCAAAGTCTTCTTCTTAGTCTATTTTCTCTAGCTTAGTTTTCTCTTTTCAAGTGACTTCATCTAACCCTATGTCTTTAATTTTCACCTCTCTTCTAATGATTTTTTAAAAGATTTTATTTATTTATTTGACAGAGAGAGAGAGAGAGAGTTCACAAGTAGGCAGAGAGGTAGGCAGAGAGAGAGGGGGAATCAGGCTCCCTGCTGAGCAGAGAGCCCAATGCAGGGCTCGATCTCAGGACCCTGAGATTATGACCTGAGCCGAAGGCAAAGACTTAACCCACTCAGGTGCCTCTCTTCTAATGATTTTTGTGTGTGTTCTTCTTTTGGTTTTATTGAGATATAATTGATATACAGTACTGTAGAAGTTTAGGGTGACTTGACTTACGTATATTATGAAATAATCACCATGGTAAGTTTAGTTAACATCCATCATTTCATACCCTAATAATTTTTAGATTAGCAGCTTGATATTGACTCTTCTGAAGCTGTTTACCAGATATTTATAATACCTCACAATTTGCATCCAAAATGAACTGGTTATCTTTCTTGCATTTACCCAAATTACTAAGGGTAAAGATAACCATAACTTTTATTTCCCATGCTTCTCTCAACTTATCATTTATCACTTGTGAGTAATAATGATTTCTCTTGTGTCCATTGTGTCTTCTCTTTGAGACTGTAAGTTGATTGGAAGCAGGAAAGTGTCACAGAACATCATATATAATATGTAGTTATTAAAAAAATAAAAAATATGTGGCTGTTAAAAAACATTGATTTATATTTTTTGGAAGTGAATTTTTCCTTTAATAAAAGTCTCTTACGAAGATGATTTTAATGTCTTTTTGTATATTTTTCTGTATCATTTTTGTATACTTTTAACTCTTGGTTTTGCTTTTTATAAATCACCTAATTATCCTATCTTTGATGAATTTAAGATTATACCATTTCTCAAACATGATTATGTTCCTGACTTCCTGTGTTCTTTTACTCATCTCCCTTCTATAAATTGTGATTATTTTTTAAATGATCCAGCTCTTAGACAAATTTTAAAAATATCATTGTCAGGAATTTTGGGTGGTTTCTTAGAAAATATTAAGATTTAAAATTAGATGTCTAAATTAAACTTGTTAATATTTAATACATTTCTTTTGAGCTGGTAGCTTCTTAGTAATTTTTTTGGTAATGAGAGGCTTATAAACATGAATTTTTTCATAAATTCAAAAGAAAAGCAATAAGTGCCAAGAGACTGAATGAAGAAATCAGTTGTGTATAATATGGTAAAACCCTGGAGTTGACACATATTTGTGAATGTTTCTTTCTTGGCATTGAGAGCATAATCTTTTGAAACCATCATTGTTAAAGTGAAGCTGTTATTGTAAAACTTAAGATTTTGACAATAAGAACTGTTTCTCAGTATGAAAGCTTGTTGAATTTCTTATAAAAGCAAAACCCATAAACTTCTCTTGAAAAAAGATACTTTTGAAAGGATCTGGCATAGTTTAAAGAAAAAGTGGATTCTTTACATTATATGAGCAGAGAAGTCATTGCATTACATTTCCATATTAAACTGTACATACAAGGTCTGGACCTTAATTTGGAAAGAACTTTCTTATGTAATTAAGTACACAATAATTAATAGACTTGAGTTTTTAGATCCGTTTTAGGTTCACAGTAAACTCGAGTAGAAAGTAAAGAATATCCCACCTCTAAAACCTACCTCACCAACAAATCTCTGCCAGAGTGGTACATTTGTGGCAATCTATGAGCCAACTCTGATAGTCATTTTTAACAAAAGTCCTCAGTTTTCCTGTGATTCACCTTTTCATGCCTCCCTCCCTCCCATCCTCCTTCCCTCCCTCCCTCTTTTTCTCCTATAGAACCCGGCAACCACTGATCTTTTTATACAATCTCCATAGTTTTGCCTTTTCTAGAATGTCATATAATTAGAATCATATAGTATATAACCTTTTCATATTGGCTTCTTTTACTTGTCAATGAGCATGCCTTTTCATGGCTTGAGAGGTCATTTCTTTTTAGTGCTGAATAGTATTCCATTGTGTGATGTACCACGGTTTGTTTATCCAGTCACCTTTTGAAGGACATCTTGGCTGCTTCCAAGTTTTGGCAATTCTAAAAATACTGCTGTAAACATTTATGTGCAGGTTTTTGTGGACATGAGTTTTCAACTCATTTAACTGAGTACTGTGGAGTGTTCATAGTATAGTATATTCATTCATATTGCTGAATTATATGGTAAGAATATGCTAACTTTTCATTTGTAAGAAATTGCCAGTCTTCTAAAGTGTCTGTGGCATTTTGTATTCCCACTGAAAATGAGTGAGAGCTCCCATTGCTCCACATCCTCTTTAGTATTTGGTGTTGTCAATGTTTTGGATTATAGCCATTCTAAGAGGGGTGTTGTGGTATTTCATTGTTTCAATTTACAGTTCCCTCATGACATATGATATTGAGCATTTTCATATGCTTATTTGGCATCTGTATATCATCTTTGGTGAGATATCTGTTGAGAACTTTGGCTTATTTTTATGATGGGTTGTTTGTTTATTTACTCTGGAGTTTTAAGAGTTCTTTGTATGCTTTTTAAAAAAAATATTATTTATTTATTTGAGAGAGAGAATGAGAGTGAGCACAAGCAGGTAGAAGAGCAGAGGGAGAAGGAGAAGCAGGCTTTCCACTGAGCAGGGAGCCCGATGTGGGGCTCAGCTCGATCCCAGGACCCTAGGATCATGACCTGAGTTGATGGCAGACATTTAACCAACTGAGCCACCCAGGCACCCTAAGAGTTCTTTGTATACTTTGAATGAGCCCTTTATCAGATATGTCTTTTGCAAATATTTTCTCTTGGTTTGTGGGTTGTCTTCTTATTTTATTGACAGAATTTTTTGAAGAGCAGAGGTATTTAATTTTAATGAAGTTCAACTTAATCAAGAACCACCACCCCCCACCCCTGCCCCGCCACAACCACCACAGGGTTGTGCCTTTGGTTTTATATCTAAAAGTCATGACCAAACCAAGGTAATCTAAATTTTTCATACACTATCTTTTAGGTGTTTTATAGTTTTACATTATGCACTTAGATCTATGATCTATTTTGAGTTATTTTATGTGAATGGTATAAAGTCTGTATCTAGATTCAAGTCTTTTTGCATATAGATGTCCAGTTGTTCCATTACCATCTGTTGAAAAACCTATCTTTATTTGAATTGCCTTTGTTCATTTGTCAACGATCAGTTGACTATATTTGTGTAGGTCTATTTCTGGGCTCTCTATTCTGTTCCTTTGATCTGTTTGTCTGTTCTTTCGCCAGTACCACACTGTCTTGATGACTGTGTTACTGTGTAATTAATTTTTAAAATAATAATTAGTAAACTACTTGTGTTTTTTGGTTAAGCTTTGTGAAGTAAGTTATCTTAAACCAATTTCTCTAAGTGTGAGATGTCATGTTATTATTATTTTTTTAAATGGCACATTACTGACAACCATTTCAGTAAAATTTGTATATGATGGAAACACTGTGGCAATGGAAAGAAATAAAATTATAATATTTCTACTTTAAAAAATGTACTTTCATGAAGTAGATTTTTTTGTAAGTTCATATTGGCTATTTAGTACCTATTAAATAATTTTACTTTTTCAAATATGAAATAATTGTTTAAGTATAGTTATAAAAAGTATTAATCATCTAAAGTATCACTGTACAGTGTGAGAAATCAAGATAGGTGTTCTATATTTTTTCAAAAACTGTTGCTTTTTTAGTATTAAGAAAGAAATGATAATAACTTGTCTGAAATATTTCCTGGTATAAATCAGTTTATTAGTACTGCAATGAAAAGAATTGAGGTAAATCTTGGAGAATGCTACTTTTTTTTTTTTTTTTTTTGGCCTCAACACTAAATCAGTAGAAAAAAAATGTAACAAGTATTATAAAGTAATATGTAGTGAGTACAGTGTGGGTGGAAGTGCATTGAGGTCAGTAATAACTTACTATGACTGGTAACTGTAAACTAATACTATCACTCAGCTAGTTTTTATTCATTAACCTTGTGTGTCAGAAACACAGTAACTTACAATAAGTCTTTACATAATTGGAATGATTGTCAGCCATGATCAGCTGTTATGAGTATATTTTTTAATATCAGTTTTATTTAGGTATAATTTACTTACAGTAAACAATATACATTTTAAGTGGGCAATGTGATGAGTTTTGACAAAAGCTTATAGCGGTGTAATTATAACTACAATTATTATTTAGAACATTTCTGTCAACCCAGAAAGTTCCCTTGTGCCCTCTTGAAATCAAACCTCCTGCCCCCATCTCAAATCCCTGGCAATTGCTGATCTGCTTTCTGTTTTGTAGATTGGGCTGCATTTTCTGGAATTCTTAGTAGTGTGTTTTGCTTAATGCAGAAGGTATGTTCTTGAAAAATTGATGGTAAATTGATTTCTTGTAAAATGTTTTATTACATTACAATTTTTGAGATGCTCAAATAAAGTTCAACTGATATATTCATAACATTTTTGGTTTGAAGTTTTTCTGTCTGTGTTCTCTCTGTAATAACATATCTTTATTGCACATAACTTAGCATATAAAATAAACTCCTGGCACATTACTTTGTAAAGCAAATTTTCCTTTATCTTTTTGTAGTTAAAATATTCTTATTTGTTTTTAAAAGTTGATACAGTTTAAGAAATGAAAATCTACAGATTCTATTGTCATTAGAATTTAATTCCTTCCTTATTCCACAGTTGTCACTCAATAGACCGTTTAACCTTGCTCTCTAGAAGGCCATTTGCCTTGTCCTTATGCCCTCTCGCTCAGACCTCTGGGGATGGGTGAGTGAGGGTGGATAAAATAGCTCTTTACTTCATAACATTCTGTTCTTTGTGTCTCCTCTTACTCATATGTAGCCTATTCTAAAAGCATGTTGAAAAGTAGTGGTTGATCTCATGGAGAAAATAGTTCTACCAGGATGAAATATTAGAAACCTTTTATGACTTTTTATCAAATGTACTGGATGTTGACTCCTTTATATAGGACAGAGTTAAAAATCCTTTGCATAAGAGAACAAGTGGAATTTTCTGGTTTTGCCCAGGAAGGTTTTTGTTTGTAGAATTTGTGTTGCTTCATTTATTAGTCATTTTGAAACTAGTTCTAAATAAAAGCCAAACCTTATGAAATTTTTTTTTCATATTTGCTCCACCAAATGTATTTAAATTTCTGCTTAATTTGGAAACCCTGTACTCACATAAAGAAATAATCCTAATTTAATTTATTATAGTAACACTTGGGTAACTGATGTTCTAATCAAATCCTTAGGTAATTGGCATTTTGGAGTGATAAACATGGATCTATTAAGAAATCCTGAGGATCTACATTTAAACACTGTCTCACTGAAGCCTTCAGACAAAACAAAACAAAAAACAAAAAACATGCTTCAGGAGTCAATCTGGGAGACAGTGTATGTGAGAGAGGGGAGTATAAACAGCAATGTGGTAAGAGCAACCAACCTGAGAACTTATGTTTTATATGATTATTATCCTTCTAAAAATTAGTCCATCAGTACTTTTTGTTTTTTTAAGGTAATGCTAATGCTATTTTAGGGGGATTGTCTTGAGAAGCCTAGCATATTCCATTCAACTTATACTATGAAGGCTTACACATGGTCCTCTCTTTAGCAGGTTAAATCCAAGGGGAGAACAAACATAAGTAATTAGTTGTGTTACTAATCAGATTGCATTATCGTTCTAATGGTGGCACATAGAAAACATCTGGGGGAGGGAGAGATTAATTCTGGCTTGAAGGTCAGGGAAGGCTTTATGAAGTGACACCATTTAAAATGGAATGATGAGTTATATTAAAATTTGTATTTGTGGGTTTTTTTTTTCAGTTTACAAAGTTCCTACGTACTTTAGAAATTTGGAAAATCAGAGAATGAGGAAAAAACCTAAAATTACCATTAATATTTTCATAGGTATTCCATTTATTTATTTATTTATTTATTTATTTATTTATTAATTATCCACCTGTTTATTTGAGAGAGAGAGAGGGAGGGAGAGAGCACAAGCAGGGGGAGCAGCAGAGGGAGAGGCAGACTCCCCACTGAGCAGGGAGCCCCATGTGGGCTTGACCCCACCCTGGGATCATGACCTAAGCTGAAGGCAGATGCTTAACCGACTGAGCCACCCAGGCACCCCTGGTATTCCATTTTTTAATTTCTTAGCTGTATTTTGAATTGTCATTTTTCATTTTGAACATTTCTCCATGTCATTAATTATTTTTCTGCATCATAATTTTAAGTATTCATTTAACTACTGGATAGATATAATGTAATTTAACCAGTCACTTATATTGAAGAGTTAGATTCTTTCTGCTTTACTGTTAACGAAAAACACTATAAGAAATATTCTTGTGATCATGGCTGATTCTTTCTTTTAAATTACTTCTTACTTTGTCAAACTAATAACATTTATCTAATCTAAAATTCTAATTGCTGTAAAAGGCCTATTAGGAAATACAGGGCTTTCTTACCCATTCTTTCCAGTCCTCTTCTCTAGAGGCAAGTATTTTAAAACCCTTCTTCTGTTTCTTTTGGTCATTATGTATCAGCATATTGCTACATTACATACACACACATTGCTACCTTTTGATTCATTTATTTTAGATACGGTTTGTTGACTTTATATTGTGGTCTTTGAGAATGATTTTTTCACCTCTGTACTGCCATTTCTTTCTTGTATATTCCCATATTGTTAGGTTACAAGTTTTGGCTAGCTTATTTTTAGTATTAGATTATTATACTGTGCTGATATTTAGAACCGAACACTGTAATGAGCTCTGATGAAAATGTTTGCTTCTGACTTTTTTGTTTTATATGAAGTTACTAATGCCTTGTTTTTTTCCTGTTTAATTTCCTTGTCACTGTTATTTCTTTCTATATCTTTGAGGAGCTTCTTATTCTGATTTTCCAATTTTTTTCTAAAATATATTCTTCCAGGAGATTTCTACTCTCCTTCCCTCTCATTTTCTAGATCTGCTTTCTTTTTTTTTTTTAATTCTTTTAAGATTTTATTTATTTATTTGACAGAGAGAGAGAGAGAGAGATCACAAGTAGGCAGAGAGGCAGGCAGAGATAGAGAGAGAGGGAAGCAGGCTCCCCGCTGAGCAGAGAGCCTGATGTGGGGCTTGATCCCAGGACCCTGGGATCATGACCCGAGCTGAGGGCAGAGGCTTTAACCCACTGAGCCACCCAGGTGCCCCTAGATCTGCTTTCTTCCTGAGCGTTTTCTTTGCTGTTAAACTAGGCATTCCCTTTGGCTTTTTCTGAATTTTGTATTGTTTTCTTTCTTGTCTTAATCTTATACTGTTGTGCTGTATATCCTGTAGTAGTTTCCTGAGAAAGGTTATCTGGGAGAAAAATACCTTTTTTCAATTTTCTCACTTGATTGATATTTTTGCCTGAATGATGACATTTTACATTGCAAATCACTTTCCTTCAGAATTTGTTTTTTTTTTTTAAGATTTTATTTATTTATTTGATAGAGAGCGAGAGAGGCAGGGGGAGAGGGAATACAAGCACGGGGAGTGAGAGAGGAAGAAGCAGACTTCCAGCCGAGCAGGGAACCCGATGTGGGGCTTGATCCCAGGATCCTGGGATCGTGACCTGAGCTGAAAGCAGACGCTTAACAACTGAGCCACCCAGGCTCCCGTCCTTTAGAATTTTTAAAGGAATTAACTTTGTCTTTCTCAGTTCTCAACATTCATCGTGGTTAGGATGCCATTTTTTTTTTTTTTTTAAGATTTTGTTTATTTATTTGACAGAAAGAGAGGGAGAATGAGAACACAAGCAGGGGGAGCAGCAGAGGGAGAGGGAGGAGCAGGCTCTCTGCCCAGCAGGGAGCCCCAGGCAGGATTGGATCTCAGGATACTGGGATGGTGACTTGAGCCAAAGGCAGACATTAACTGACTAAGCTACCTAGGCGCCCTGGAATGCCATTGATTGTTAACTGTCTAAAAGAAATAAGTAGAGAGGCACCTGGGTGGTTTAGTCGGTTTAGTCGGTTAAGTGTCTGACTCATGATTTTGGGTCAGGTCATGATCTCAGTGTTGTGAAATTGAGCCCAGACTTGGGCTCTGTGCTGAGTGTGGAGCCTGCTTAAATTCTCTCTCTCCCTTTGCCTTTCCCCACTCCTTCTCTTAAAAACAGTAAGTAGAAGTGGAATGCATGGGTATATAAGGGTATCATGTTTTTAAAACTTTAAATATGGGGAAGATGAAAAAGGAATTCAAGGCAGAGGGCAGAGGCCAGGTGACAGCAGAGTGTCCACTGTGCTTAGAGAATGAGGACATCTAGATCCGTGTGAGGAGAGGGTGGTACACAGTTGGACCAATGTCGATTGAGGCTCAGTAATGAATGCTTGTCACCTGGAGCTTTGAATTTATTTTGTAGGCACTATTTCACCCAGCTATTTTTAGCTATGTGAAGCCTTCATTGACTTACGGTAGGCAAAATGAATCCACCTAGGTTTTATCCTCTTTTTGTATTTTGTGCATGCACACACATGCATATATGTGTATGAGCACGCACGCACATACATACAGACACACACACACCTCTTTAATTATCTATGTTCCTGCCTCCCCTAGAATAGATCTGTGGGTAACAGAGCGAGATAATTAGGTGTCTATTAAAGAAAGCTCAGCAGGTCCATTCTTAACATTCATGGTGGTTGGGGTGACATTGAAAACTGGAGGATGAATAGGAGGAAGAGGAATTAAAAAGGAAGAGAGAATAGAAGATTGTTGCATTGTCCAGATATGAAGAAATAAGGGTCTATTGTAATAGTCTACTCAGAGTGGGAGGAATATTTCTTCAGTTATATTCTGATCATTCCCATGGGCCTAACCATTCTTAATTTTGGAAATACTATGTTGTTTTTGTGTACTTTGTAATGCATTTTGCTTTAAAATTTTCTTCCCTTTTGGTTCCTTTGAGAATAGTCTGAAACCTTTTTAGCTCTTGCTTTTGTTATTTTTTCTTAAAGACCAGTGATGTTTTGGTTACACAGTTGATGCTTAGTATTCATGGTGATTTGAAATACTGTCTTGATTTCATTTGGTTAAAGAAAAACACTATGAAATTTTGGATGAAAATAATTGGTAAAAATCTTATATTATCATTTATAGGAATTTCCTTATTCTGAGTGTTTCATTGCCTAAGAACATTAGCCTTGACACTGTCTTATTTAAAAATCATCCTTGATGAGGTGGGTCTTTTTTATCATGAAATGAGAAAATTGAAGCACAGAAAGGTTAAGTTTCTTGTCCAAGATCACGTAGGTAGCAGGTAGCAAAGCAGGGAATGTTTGTCTCTGGTTTATGTCTTTCTTCATTATTAAGCATACTTGTTTCCAACACTTATGGGAAAGATCTTAAGGAACATTAATCCTGTAAGTGGCATCACATGTTTATGGTACACTTACCTCCCTGTTATCAGCTGACTATTTAGTTTGCTGATTTCCTATAGTGGATAATTTCTGGGTTCCTTTTTTGGTCCTTCTTAAAGTGCATACCCAGCCTTGGTCACTTTCATGAATGAAAAAAAAAAGATGGGTTGATATGGCATTATTATTTATTTTTTTCTTTTTTATTTCCTATTTAGAAAATCACACTTTTCATTGAAAAACTTTCTGTACTCCTTAAGACAAATTGGTGTCCTTGTTTAATGTGTGCACTTGATAGATAAAATCTGATATTACTTACTTTTTATACTGTCTTATACTATTCTTTCATAAACTGCTAAAGCATCTCCAACTGCTGTTTCTCCTTTGTGATATTTTTAAGAAGTCACAACATGTTTCTTCCTGAACACCCAACAGTTTGGTTTTGTAGGAGATATTTTGCAGGGCTTTAGCAAGTTGTTACTGTGAATGTCTTCAAGAGGCAGTGCAGTAGGCCGAGCTCTGCAGTCCAGACACCTGTAGAGATCAGCATACCTGCCCTCAAGCAAAAGGCAGTAATTAGTTGCTTATATTCCCTTGCAAACTTCTACAGTTTTGTTGCACATGAAAACACCGAGATCACAGCAACGCTGTCATGAGCTCTGCACTGTTGGAGTTGTTTATGCCCACTCAATTTTTAATGTTCCTATAAGACATTTTGATGGGAACCCTGAGCCTAAAGGGATTTGCATGCTTGATCAAACCTGTGATGATTTAAATATAGAAATAAAGAGAAACCTTTGCATTACGTTGACTGTTAACTTTTAGGACACCCGTTAGTGGAAATTAACATGATACTTGAGGCAAAGTTGTTTTTGATCAACCTTCACAACTTTTTTGTTTCTTGACAGCAGGTATAGCTTCAGTAAATCTAAACAAGTTCTTTAATGCTTGTAAATCCAAGTGCATGTGGATATCTGGATGGCATGGTCTGAATATTTTAAAAGATAATTTTATACCACCCACTTTTATTGAAATTGAACTACTCTCAAGTCCCAATACTTTAGTCCTATCATATTGTCGTGTAGAGTTTGTCTTATTAAAAAAATGAGGGTCACCTGGGTGGCTCAGTGGGTTAAGCCTCTGCCTTCAGCTCAGGTCATGATCTCAGGGTCCTGGGATTCAGTGCCCAGTCAGGCTCTCTGCTCAGCAGGGAGCCTGCTTCCCCCTCTCTCTGCCTGCTTCTCTGCCTACTTGTGGTCTCTCTCTCTGTCAAATAAATAAATTAAATCTTAAAAAAATATGAGATGACAGGTGATTGAATTTTAGTAAAATACAGTAATGTATAAGAATTGGACATATTGGGGTCAAGGAAATTTATTACAGCGCTAGGTTTTTTCATACCATTGTTTTATTTCCTATTTCTTTATTTTTTTAAGTCAATGTGGTGCTCTAAGTCATGACCCCAACCAAGATCAAAAGTTGCATGCTCCATCGACTGAACCAGCCAGGTGCCCCCTACTGTTGTTTTAATTCCAACACTGTATCTGTTCTAGGTAGTATGTGGGTTAAAAGCTGGTGTTTTACCAAATGTGTGTGTGCGTGTGTGTGTGCATATACATATATGTACACACACACACACGCACACACACATTTATACACACATACACACATACATATATATACATATATATGTATATATATATATGGGAGAGAGAAATAAATAAAAATTTAAAAAGCTAGTGTTTTGACACCTGGTAAACTCAGGAATTCAGTTTTTTGATTATGTAAGTTATAATAAGCAGCTTCACTAAGATGCATTACTGATTCTTAAATATATTTAGTTTGAAAAATGCTATAATTTCTAATATCAGCAAATTCAGTTCACATGTATTCTGAGCAAAACTAACTGCAGCATCTTATCTTTTCTGCATACCATGATGGATATACATGCTTCTTACATTGGTTCTCAGAAACAAACAGGCATTATGGAATTGTCAGATTATGGGGAACTAAAGAAGGTGCTGGACTATCTCTCTCATTGACAGAGTTGGAAATCTGAGGTGCTGGTGAATTCAGTCAGGCCATTGTGCCTCACATTTTCATTCATTAATACATCCATAGAATCTTCCAGTGGGTTTCTGATCACAGTGATTCATTAGTTCTTCAGCAAAAAAATGAAATGAATGATATGAATGTCAAAAGGCCTAACCTCTAAATTTTATATTTGCATGACTTTCTTAGCCATAGTAAGCCTAAATGTGGATGGAACTGGGGGTGCTCCACTTGCGAGGTAATGGTGGTGGTGCTAGCGTGAACAGAGTACTCTTACGGGTTGTATGTGGAACATTTGGCTAGCTTATACCTCCTGGACTTTCAGGAATTTCACAGAAGTCATTCCTAAGAATTGGTCTGTCTGTAGTGGCCTTTGGAATCCCCAATAACTTCGTGTAAATGTCCGTGCATAAAACATTTGGCAGTCTGTTTCCTACGTAAATACTCCATGTGGCCTGTGTTGGTATCCTATTTATCTGTTCATCTTTGGTGTCTAACTAATGTGATTAGTCAGTGTTGGTTGGATTAGTGAGTGAGTGAAAATACCATGTAGTGCATACGAGTAGCCTATGGAACATACTATCCTTAGGAAAGAGTGAATCATAACAAACACTCATAGCAAAAGAAAGGACTTTTACTCCTGCCACGCCCCCCCCCCATTTTTTTCTCTCAGTATAATCCTAGATCGATTTTTCTTTTTTTCTTTTTTCTCTATAATAAGTACCTGTGATTTGACTTTAACTTTACCTTTTTACTATCAGTGCATCCAAAAGATTCTGTGAAAAAAAGCTACATTTTTTACTATGCTAAAGTTAAATTCTTCTTACTTTAAGTTGCAGTCCGGATCCATTTAGCTTAATTAGCTTTGGTTTCTACTGTTTTGTAACCCTTGTTTCTCCTCCTGTGCAGGACAGACTTTTCACCCTGTTTCAGGATAAGCCACACTTCTTCATTCGGCCCTCATGCCTTGCTCTGAGCTCCAATCTCATGAACTCCTGAGTTACTTCTGTTTTTGACTAACCAGTTTAGAATTAAGTCATATGCATTCCTCTGTTTTGCAAAATGTATGTCTCCATCTAGTTTGTAACTTCATTACTATGATTTTTAAATTTTAAGTATTTTAATTTTTTCATCTCTGGCATATGGCAGAACGCTAAGTACTTTGTAGTCACTCAGTAAAACTGTACAGACTAGTTAATCTCTAGCTTTTCAATAGGAAAATAAACTCCCAAAGAAAGTGAGAAGGACAGATAGAGACATGAGGGTCAAAGGAAGGAAGGAGGGAAGATGGTAGGGAAGAGAGGAAGAAATGAAGGAAGGAAGCAGGGAAAGAAGGAAGAAAGGAAGAAAGGTAGGGAAGGAGGGTGAGCATATTTTGTGAGATGGGGAAAAGCAATGATTTTTGGATTCGAAACATGAGTTAAATCTGATTCTCCTTACTTGCTTTGTAATCTTAGATAAATTTCATAATCTTTGGGTTTAAATGGTATTAATATCTACCTGGTAAGCTTGTTGTAAGGGTTAAATTATGTAATACATGTTAAGGGCTTATTAACACATTCTCTGATACATAATTCATGTTTAGCAAATGTTAGCTGACTCTGTTCTTTTTCAAGTGAGGCAAGTAAGGTTTAGAGAGCAGACCAAGGGTCATATAGCCCGTAAGTTGTGGAGAGAGGGTTGAAACCCACATTTTTCTTACTCCACAGCAGTATGTTTTCAATTGCTCCTCTGCCTTTTGGCTAAGATCAAGTGTAAAGCAGTGTTTTCAAACATTGGTGTACATCAGAATCCCCTGAAGTCTCTTCAGAATAAGGATTGCTGAGCCCCCTCCTGGGTCACCAGTTCTATAGGTCTGGGATGGGACCCGAGAATTTGCATTTAAACAAGTTCCCAGCCGCCACTAGATCAGGGACCACACTTGGAGAACCAATGCTCTATCGCCCTAATTATCCGCCCTAGCTGGACATAAGAAATCACTTAGGGAGCTTCTAAAAATTACTGAAGAAACTAGAATCTCTGATTGTCGAGCCTAAATATCAGCTTTTTACTTTTTGTTTTATTCTTATTTTGTAAGCCCTCTAGGTGATTCTAATGTGCAGCCGGAATAAGAAATACGACCCTGCCTAAAGCTAGAGTCTGCAGTTTTCCATTAGAACTAGGTACCAAGCAAAGCTCTGGCCTTGAACACCTCCTGGGTGCTCAGTGATGCAGGGCGCCAGCAGTGTATTGTTTTTGCCCTGTGATGTTTTAAGACAATTGCTTCAACCTAGAATCTTTTATTGTTTTACCTATTCTAATTATTTGTGTGTATTGTTTGCATTTTTCCATCCAGTTTCACTGTCAAATAGTCTGGGTTCTGACTGCCTTTGTTAGTCTCTAGGGTAGACTTTATGTTAACATTTGGCGGAAGCAACTATTTAGCAGTAGTTGAAGTATTAAATAGGTAAAACAATATCTAGTTTTTAAAAAGGCAATCATTTTAGCAACTTGTTGGACTTTTAGAATTCTGATTACGAGTTTGTTCTTTTTTCTCAGATGCTGTTGGAGACCTTATGTTTTTATTTTGGGGCTGTTGGTTAGAACAGATAATGATAGTTGTGCACCCAGATGTACGTAAGTAAAAATGCAGTAGATTAATTGGTAACAAGAGTAATTTCTTCTGTTATACGATTCAGTTGATAAATGTATACAAACCAAGGCATGAACTCATTTACTGGATAAGAGTGGGCAAAATACCACATAATTTCATTAACCTTTAAGCAATGAAATTATAAATCCCTATGCAAATGATTAAGGTTATCATTGCCTATCACCCCCTTTTGATACCTACAGACTGTTAATTCTTCTCTGTCCTGCTGAGTCTTATTAAAACTTCTGACTGATGTACTTTTATTAAAAGGTTTAGAATTTACCAATTTAAAGCACTTGCTTCACACTATCACCTCTAATTTAACTAGGCCATTAAACAGTATTTTGCAAAGTGGAAAAAGTCAATAGCTGTTCCTTTAAAAAAAAATAATAAATTGAAATGAATTTAAACTCTGCTTGGAGGTGAGCAACTGCTGTATACTACTAGGTCTTTTGATAGTTGATTTGTTCCTTTAGTATGCAAATTTTAGGTTTACAAAGATCTACTGCTTTTATTTAAGCAATATGCCTGGAGGCTAGATTGGTAAGCTTTAGGGAGATATCTAGTTTGGTGTGAAATAAATAGTTGTTAAAGGATCACATGAATTGGGTCCCAGAAGATAAAGAGTAGAGCTGAGACAGTTTGAGAAAAACTGACTGTGTTTCATTTCATTTGGCTAAAAGTACCACCAAATTAAAAATGAAGACAATGAATGATGGCAACACAAAGAAAAGTGATGCGAATGAGCCTTTTTTTTTTTTTTTTTTTTTGGTAGATTTTTTGAAAAGTTCTGACTGGCAAGAAGTTGAAAGGAAAGGGTTTACTACATCCCTGACTAAAGGAGTTTACTCATCATTTTGGAAGGCTAGACTCAAGGGCTTTCGAGTTTTGGGAGAGTAGATGCTTGGTCCAGGAGGAAGGAATGGGTTCTTCCGCTGGCCAGTCAGCAGCATCACTTCTGGTCAGTGAGAAAATGACAGAGCATCCTCACATGCAAAAGAAAAGCCCTCTGGGTTGCCATTTTAGGTTGCAGCCTATGAGTAATCTGGTTTGCAAGTTTAAAGCAAATGTTGTCATGGTTTTCTATCTTTGGGGAAGCTTTATGTCACCAATCTTTTGCATCTCTGATTTTCAAGTGCATTTTAAAGAAAAGACAAAGTAAAAAATTATAAAATATATTTCTATATTGATAGCTTTAAAATCCTCTTTTCCTTTTTTTTAAGTGCTTCTATCTGCCTTTTGGGATGTTTTTAAGTACTCTGGCTCTCAGAGATATAATATTTGAACAGCATTGTGTAGCAGTTAAAATGTCCTCTGTGTATGCATGTTAGTTGTGTATACCTGGTGGTGGGTGGTAGGGTATGGAGTACAGGGGTGGTGATGATGTGTGAAGATGGAATGCTAGTCTTCCACTGAGGCTGGAAGTCCCTAGCCCTTTATCATCAAAGACACCCCCCACACACACACACCATGCAGTATATATGTGTGAATTAATAGATTTCCTTACCTTTTCCTGTTCAGCATCATTTTGTTTATTTTTATTTTGGATTTTAAGATATCTTAAAAACTTTTAAATTGTCATTGTATTCACTGGATTCAAATTCAAAAAGTGACAAGGGCT
Organism: Lutra lutra; assembly: GCF_902655055.1. NCBI lineage: Eukaryota > Metazoa > Chordata > Mammalia > Carnivora > Mustelidae > Lutra > Lutra lutra. The sequence continues at coordinate 87,749,450 of NC_062280.1, forward strand.
ATGAAATCTCCCTCTTATGCCCTGGTCCCTTAATACTTTCTTTATACACAGCTAATCAGTGTGTGTGTGTGTGTGTGTGTGTTTCTTTCTAGAGACATGTAGACACATAAAATATATTTATTTATTTTTGTTCATGTGTTGATTTATATACTTGTGAACATTGTATTTTGGAAGTTTTTGAAAAAAATGCCAAACTGCACTTAAAAATATAGGTTGTATAGCCTTATTCAGGCATGAATTATTTCTATTAGCTTTTTTATAACATTGGAATTAGTTTAAGATCTGTCCCTCACACTCCCCCAACCTGCACTTTGTGAAGCAGAATTACGTGTGAGTCTCTCAGAGGTTCTATGGGTATGTGTCAAGTTCTGTGTTTGCTCTGTAGCCTCAGTGGACATGCATTGTTTCTGAAGCCCTTACTGTTGTCACGTCCACACAGAAATGCTTTTTTGTTCTTGAGGAATTCTCATTTGTACACACTGTGCTCAGAGCAGATTCCTTTGTGTCTTCTTTCCTTATTCCTTCCTTATACTCTCCTCTACTCACTTAGTTTTACTTCTAAATTTACATTTTTTGTGAGCTTTTATATTTGCATTCATATTTGGTTTTATTTAATTTAACTTTTTTTTTTTCTCTGATCTTAGTTGAGTGTATAAGTTGAAGAGTACTGGGAACCATCTGAGACTTGTCTTCTTTTAAATTTTACTTCTATCGAGTCAGCAAAAGGTACTGATTGAGAGTATGGGATCTCAAGCCAGATTGCTTGGTTTGAGGTTTAGGAACATGATACTTAACTTCTTTCTGCTTTAGGTTTCTTACTTTGTTCAATGGGGTATAACAGTATCATCTACTTTAGAGATGCAGTGATTAAATAACACTGTTTAATTGTGCCTATCAAATGTTAGCTATTTGTATTTTTATGATATAGGTGTGATTATATTTGATTTTTATAGGATATAATTTAGCATTTTTAACATTATAATTTTAAATATATTTGCATATATTTTAAGGAACCTTACAAATCTTCATTCCAGGATATAGCCTTCTCTTTTAGTATTTATTTTTTAAAGACTTTATTTGACAGAGAGAGACACAGCAAGAGAAGGAATACAAGCAGGGGGGGTGGAAGAGGGGAGCCGGATGCGGGGCTTGATCCCAGCACCCTGGGATCATGACCTGAGCCAAAGGCAGACGCTTAAAGACAGAGCCACCCAGACGCCCCTAGCCTTCTCTTTTAAACAGTAAGAATGACTCTATAGGCTATCAAGATAAAATAGTAAGTTCTTAATGTAAGGGTGATTGAAAATTAAAAAAAACAAAATCAATTCTCTTTCTCTTGTTCATTAAGAATAGTGTTTATTTTTTTTCTTAGTGTTATTATGTGTGTGTGTGTGTGTTTAGAGCAGCACTGTTCAATAGAGTTGTAATGCAATAATGTAAAATTTTCTAGTGACCACATTAGACAAATGAAAATAAATATATTTAATTTTGTTAATATATTTTATTTAACCCTATATATCTAAATTCTTATCATTGCAACATGTAATCAATATGAAATTATTGAGCTATTTTACATTCTTATTTTTGCATTAAGTCTTGAAATCTATTGTGTATATTCTACTCAACAGCACATTTCATGTAAGACTCGCCACATTTCAAGTGTCCCACAGGCTAGTGGTTACAATATTAGCATCATTATAGTATAAAAACTACTTTTAATTTGTCCTCTTAGGTTAGGGAGGTTTTTTGATATTTCGCAACAAATGATAAAGCTAGATGCATCTAACAGGCAAACAGAAGTGTAAATTTGTAGTGGGAAGAGAGCTATAGGAGAGGTTAGGATTTGGGAGTGATTAGTGAATATATAGATGATAATTGAAATCTTGAAGTCAAGGACAGAAGAAAACCATAATATCCCTAGGGATAAAGCTCTAGGGAATTCCTAGAAAAGGAGCCAGGCTAAAATAGGGAACACACCTCAAGGAGAGGTGGCTGGGGGAGAGCTGCAAGTTGGTGGCGTCCTGGAAACCGATGGAAGGGAGTTTCAAAGAGGCATGGTGGGCAGGACTGCCAAATGCCACAGTCCAGCAGAGAGAGGGCTGAAAATAGGTCATTATTAGCAAACCTTAGCAATGGCTGTTTCAACACAGTGAAGGCTAAGTAAGCCACGTTGTGGTAGTTTGAGCATTGCTTGGAAGTTGAAGTAAAGGCAGTGGGTCTATATTGTTGTTTTATGAATCTTGGCAGGATAGTTGGTAGTGTTGAAAGAAGTGTGCTATTCATGAAGGAGAAGGAGCCAGTGGAGAGAAAAAGATTCAAGGTAGAGGAAAAGGTGAAGAATGGTGGAGCAAGTTTTTAGGAAAGTCATGAATGGATAGGGTTCAGTGCACAGGCAGAAGGATTAGTAATGGAACAGAAGAGGGTGAATTGTGAAAGAGGTGTGAAAGCATTATGAGACAGGCGAATTTGTATATGATAGAGTGGGTTCTAAGTTGTAGGCAACAGCTAGTTTAAGTTGCAGACAGCTAGCTAGTTTAAGCAAAAAGGGATATGTTTACACACTACTTAATTTCCAAAAGTGCCAAGAAACTAACCTTGACTATTAACAAGCTGGGAACAGCATAAGCCAAGGGAAACATCCAGTTACCCTATTTTAGTAGAATATCTATTGTCAGTTGCTACTTGGGAACCTGTGATACTAGGGATCATTCAATTAGACTATCTAGCTGGTTGTCTCAGAAGAACAAAATGCTTTCACTACAAGATTTGATCTACTTGGAGGTGGTCACCACCTTGACTTACTTCTGTTTTCTAAGTCTTACATGGATTTTTCTGTTTGTCTGAATCCAGGTCCCATAGAAGGCATGATGCAAATGCATCTGGGAAATGGAGTTTTTAGCTTTGGAGGAAGCTAGAGAGCATGCTAGAGGTGGATTGCAACCTATGTGGTTCTGGCTCTGATCTTTCATGAATTGGAGTCAAGACTGACCCAGGGCAGCAGTCTTCTGAAGATTTGAGCAGCCTGGGTGAACCTTCTACAAGATGGCTCACATATAACCCTGTTAAGTGGATTCTGGCCATTTGGCAAGAGGCCATGAGGACCATTTCATAGAGCTGTTTGTCCTCCTGATGTGGCAGCTGACTTCACCCAGAGTGAGTGACCCAAAAGAGCAAGGAGCTAGCCGTAGTATCTTTTAGGACCTAAACTCAGAAGTCAGAAACCCTCACTTCCAGGGCATTCTGGTTTTTGTGCACCAACCCTCATGCAGTGAGAAGGAGCTACCAAAGTCATGAATTTCATAAGATGAGGATTTGGGGGAGCTCTTGGAGGATGGCTCCCATGCCTCCCCACATTCTCCATTGCCTGACTTCCTTTAACAGCAGAAATTGATCAAAGTCATCTGTAGAAGGGAAAAACAACTTTAAAAAAATAGAACGAAACTTGCCAAGAATTCAGATAGAATGTGGTTCTAGGTTACATCTTAAGGTTACAAAGTGCACGGGATCTGCCAGTTTTTTAAAAGATTCAGAAATGCTGTTCAGTTACTTGTTCTCTGGCTTTCTTTTCTCAAGGTAGAGAGTATATCATAAAATCATAACTCAGCTAGGTGTATGTATTTTGATGTTTGGAGATAATGAGGTTGTGATACTTTGTCTTCCAGAATAGCTCTCTTGTCTTCGTCTCTGAAATGAAGAGGTTTGACTAGCTGTCCCTATGGTCCTTTCTCAGTCTCCATTCCTTAAGACCCTGACTAACTTCGAGAATTGGAGTGAACATCTCTGTGACATACTAGATAGATGTAGGGCATTCTACCATGCCTCGGTCACACCATCTGACTTCTTTCATATCATGTATTGAAATGATATTGCTGTTTATGCCTCCCTGCATCCTTCCTCCCCCTCCCCAAATTAAACTCCAGCCAGGCAAATTTTGTCTTTGTTCACCACTAAATTCCCCAGAAACCAGGGCAATGCCTGGTAGATGCTGAGGGGATGAATGTCTAAAGAAATTATTTTTCAAGAAATATACCACAAGATCATTATTTGTAACAGGCCATTTAAAAATTTTTTAATTTGATTTCTCCTTTTGCTTGACTTATGTCTTCTCAGCCTTTCCCTTATCTTTTTTTTATCGTTTTTTTCTCTTCTTTTTTGATGACACTCCTGCTCAGGTTTCTTTCTATGGCTGCGGATGTTTTTGTCTTATTCACAGTTGGTGCCTGCAAGGTTCTCCATCTTGATTTCTTTCTGATAGAAGCTATTTGGACTCTGGGACCACTGTTTAGGGAAATTCTTTTAAGAGATGGCATTTGGTAATCCTGTGATTTTGTGTTATATATTCTGTCTGGGAGCCACATTTCCTATTGCTTTGCCAGCTCCTCCTTTTGCTTGTCACGTAGGATCCTTTTGTTAGTCAGTATTGATATACCTAAGGATTCTGACTTTAATGTATATAGAACAGGAAAGTCACAATATCCACCCTTGGGTATAAGGTAAGAACTTGTTCTCTTCATTCCGCATGGCTTGCAGAGAAGTTAAGTAACAGTTTAAACCTGATCTAATGCTGTCAGAGAAAGTAGTGTTAAGGTATGTTAAGGTATGTACCCCAGATACGGAAGTGTCTGTGTACCTCCATTGTTTCCCTGGAGTGAAAGCCCCAGACCTGGACTGATTATTCCTATGTATTCCAACATGTCTCTGAGATCTTAGACTGTCCTCAGCAGAGGTTCTTGACAGTTGTTTGGATTATGGAACTTTTTGGCAAATCTGACAAACTGTTGATCTTCTCTCCAGAGAGACATCCATTTACATAAACCCACAAATTTTACATATATCATTCAGAAGTACATAGACTCCACGTACCAAGGATAAGGACCTCTAATCTGAATTCTTCTTCTTGTTTTTGAGTTAGAATTGATTTGGGAAGCCTTGGAAAGATTGGGGGTGGGGGAAAACTCTTACCAGTTAAGACTCCAAACATCTCTCTCCTTGGAGGTTCTTCTTCCATATTAAGAATCAGACTTCCATCCAAGAATCAGACTACTGGGTCATTCAGGTAAACTCTTATCCAGGTCAGGATTCAGAATTCCGCCTGGGCTTATTTTCAAAACAACATCTTAATTATGTCCTTTGATCTCACAGGTATCTCTGCATTAGCCTGATTGGATATATGTAAAGAGAAAAATTAGTACCTCTGGATCATCAGGTAAGCAAATGGGACTTTGTTTTAATTTCTCCATTGATTCAATCCTCTGTCAGTATGTGGCCATTTCCTATCATCTGTTCTTTCTTTACTACAGTGTGGGTCAGTGAGATGATAAATATTTCTAGAGAAGGAAGCAGCCATTCCTGAGTTTTATAAGATTACTTCATCTGCTGCTTGAAGTCAGTTTTCTTTATTTTAATTTTATCTCATTATTATTTCATACATTCACACTTCTATACCAGATAAAAATTCCCTGCTCTTCTTTTTATGTATATACTTTGGAGAGTTGTGGACAGCTCTCATATTGTTCCTTGGTTGTCAGCCAAGTTATACGCATTTAACTCCTTTAATCTTTCTTTGTAATTCAGTCAGCTTGGCTGCTTTTTCTAGATTTTCCCCTATTTCATCTGCATCATTAAAAAACAGAGAAAACATGTTATCGCCTGGCTTCTTCTACACCTTTCATTCTTTTTATTTCCTGATTTTGCATCAGATTCCTTGCTGAACTAAAGCCAGCCAGGCATCATTTTGGCACGACATGAATGCCTTTTCTATAACTATCAGTGTCCCATGCAGTTATAGCATCATTGGTATATCCCAGATGGAAGAAAGGAAATGGGAAAGGAGAACAGTGAGGAGCAAAATAATGCATTTTTTGATTCTGTGGCAGACCAGCCCTTGCCATCCATAGCAAATCATTGTACCTGAAACCTTTATCACAGGTTTTATCCTCCCACAGGGTTGTGCACGATACTAATTTGAATAACGAGAAGCATGGACTGTGTACTGTTTGAAGTTTGGCCATCGTTCTCACCCGGTTTCTTTTCCACACTTTCCCCCTCCCCCCGCCTTTCCCAACAGTGATCTTGACTCGCTATCAGAATCTGTGGCCATGCACAAAACTGGGTGGGGGATCATTTTGTTGGAAATTAGATAGGCTCAGGTGGTCATGCTCCACGCCTGTGTATGTAACATCTGAGGCAAGTGCTTTAGTTCTTGCTATTTCTGTAACAGTCGTTGGTCTTCTTTTAACAGCTGATTCAGTGGAGATGGGCAGGAGGAAGGGACTAGTGGACCTTTGGTGCTATTCATCAATGCTGTACTAGTTTCACAACTCTTTTCCTGGCCTGATGGGCAGGGAGAAGCATACTGCTTCTAGATGATGCTGAGCTTAGTGTAAAATATGCCAGCATGGGATCTGGGCTTGTCACAGTTCATTTTTTCTTTTCATTTGGTTTGTAGGAAATGGACTTCTACCTCTACTTATCTTGTGCATTAGAGAGAAAAGGGTCATACCTCTAGGAGCTAATGGCTTATTGGTGTTTTTAGTCACCAGATTCAGGTGGTATATTTAGTTGAAGCTTCCAGCAGCTCACACTTGGCTTTCTCATTTGTGTTAGCTTTTCTTCTAGTACAGAATTGAATAGGATAGAAGAGACGGTTTTCCTGTTTGTGTCTGTGGTAACTTTCTAGATGATTTGTGGTTTAATCCTTTAAACATTTTTGATCATTTATCACCTCTTTCCCTGTAAAGGCATAAAATATTCTGATTATACTGTTATAATCTTTTAATCAGATTATTTAAGTTTGGAGAAATCAAGGTCAGAATAACAGCTGACACAGTTGCCTCTGAATAGTGACCTAAAAATTGTGACACTTCTTTTTTTGCCTGATTTTATGGCCTTCCTTCACCTGTCAGATTTTAGACAAGATGATGTGATTGTGAATCACATATTTCTTGGTCTCAAGCTTCTTAAACAGGTAAGTATATAACCTGGACCCCTTTTAAGTCTGATTTTTAAAAAATGTTCATCCTTCCTGTGGCTTTCAACTGCCGGCAATATTGTTCTAAAGCTAATTTCTTTAGGCAAATGATAGATTCTTCAGCATAATTTTTGTTTCTTGAGTCTTTTCAAGACTTGTCAAACAAAACAAAATGCTAACCTGACTTTAAGGGGAGAAAAATCCACCTCCCCCCGCCCCGTACTATATTATTCTTTGTTCTCTGTGCTTCAAAGTGACAATCCCACACTGTCTCAATCGAGGGAGTCTAGCACAAAATAAAAAACAGCCTGGCACTGTTCTAGGCTGGCAGCCAAAATGTTTTGTGTAGCTTGGTTCTGGCAGTGGTTTTCATAAGGCAGAGGGTCTACCCTCCCAGCACCACTGAATGAAAGCAAGCAGCCTTAGTCTTTCCTCCTTATCCCATTTCTTTTCCTTCGTTTTCCTCTTTCTTCACATTAAAAAAAAAACAAAACAATATTTCTTAAATAGAAACTTCGTTCTCCTCACAACCTCCACGTTTGCTAAGCAGCATTGTTCCTTCTAGAAGCTTGTGTTAAAAGATTTCCCTTTTCCAGCTCTTAGAGATTTTCTTCACAGTTGCGTTTTTGCCACACTTCTCAGAAAACCCTTCTGAATATTACTAACTTTGGTCATGTTGACATAGTGGTTTTGATTGGTTGGAATCTTGTCTCCCTTCATAGCTTATTATTTGAATGGAAACTTTTGAATGACACTTGCTTGTATTATTATGGATCTTAAGCCAAGATATCTCTTGTTGAGACCAAAAAGTCTGCCATTGTTTTCTATTTTTGTCTAAAACTCAGGGTCAGCTCATAGCTTTTACAGATTGAATACTCATTTTTAGAATGTCTGATAAATGTTGCAGGCGAGCAAGTGAACTTCCATGAAATATACAGGTGTGTATTTAAAATGTTTTCCTTTGAAGTGAAAATGCAAGATAAAACACAGTGTTTTTAGGTTTCCCAATTCTCTCTAAATTATATCTAGTGACCTATTATTACAAGGGGTGTGAAAATGTAGCATTATGATTTTTAAGTGATGATTTGAGCAGGAGACTAGGTTTTCACTATGAGCAAGCATTCTACAAAATTTCATAGAATGTTCCTCAAAATGTAAATGTGTTTGCTCTTGTATTAAGCAAAAACAAATGACTGACTTTCAAGTGGTCTATTTTAAAAGTTAGTGTTTTGCAATCAAGATAAGAATAAATAGGCAGAATATGTTTTCTAAGGAGAAGATTGATATTATTTTGACTGATTTTTATTTTAAAAGGTTGTCAATGAATTTTGGCAATAAGAAAATTACTTTGGGAGGAAAAACTCATGAGCTTTTGTAATAGTGCAACACATGTGACTGAAGAAAAGTAAATAGTGGCTTCTGTTAGAAGTATTAATGGGAAGAATTTTTATATGCCATGTACGCTGGGAAATATATCTATTATGGAACATTAAGATCAACTTGTACAATCTAAAAGCTGTTTTTTTCCTAGAGATCTATTTTTAATTTAGAAAATGCTTTAAAATCATGAAAAGGGTTTGTAAAACAGGTATAGGAGAATTATGCATTAAATAAACTCACCTGTTATTTTCTCTCATTCTCAAGACAGGTTCAGCAACATATTGGCTCATTAATTTAACAAAACAAACAAGTACTCACATTGCTTTGTATGTATAATGCACATGTTAATAAATGCTGCAGTTTTCCACCCCTCCCATGCTGTTTTTTAAAGCTTGTATTTAAGTGCCTATTTCTGTAGAGTAGCTAAGATGAATCTGGATGGGATGCTTGTTAAGTTATATCAATTAAATCTTTAGGTCAATATTTTATGTTTCAGAATTATGACATTTTTTAGAAGGGAAGCCAGTGAAACTTTTTTCTTTTGGTCCCGTTAAGTGCATGACTGTCTTGAATCGTTCTATGCCAAGGTGTGATAATAGAGACCAGAGCTTATTCTCTATGTTCACATGTATTGAATAATGTTCATTGCATATTAAATACTATGCATCAACTTTAAATACATTTTCTCCAGTGGTATGATTTTTATTTGCAATTAAGCCCTTTGTCTTTTCTGCGGTAGGAACGTATTTTTCAGTGACTTAGGCATTGCAACATGAATCATTGTATTTATTTGTTTATTCCAACTATACACAGAGGCATAGTAGAAATATATTTAAGATCTGTGATGTTTGAGTATTTGAGCAGTTGTTGCTGTTGTTGTTTTGGTAAGTGCTGTTGAGTTTTTTATTTTTGTAGGTAATAAATTTTACAGTTTTGTTTAATTCTGAACATACATCAAAGCTTCTGTATCTTTATAGATAAATGTTACACAGTTTGTAGGAATTACTGTATAGTAACTTAATCATTATATTTGTAGCAACATGTAAAAATAGCATTATTGAAGGATGCCAGCAAAGTTGGATAAATACTAAATTTATTATTTTAACTAGGATTTTATTTTATTGTATTAAATATGTTTATAATTATGGATGGTGTTTCATTTCATTTGAATATCAGTACAGGTCTTGAACATTCCTCCTGGGTAGGTGGTTTGAATATTTTGTTTGATATCAAATATTGATAACATGTAAGATATTGATTTCTAAGTTTAAATATTAGTCATCTTTCCTTACACATATGGTACACACTTCAGTGTTAAATTTCGTTAGAGAGTATTGCATGAAAGTGTATGTGCTAATTCAGTTGTTTGATTCCCCCTCTAATTTTTGATACATTTTAATTCTCCCTGCTCGACATATTATCATTCCGTAGAATACTGTCACAAGTATGTCATATGTTTTCTGTGGCATCTCACACTGCTCACTTTTTATCCATAGTACCATATGAGTTCCCCCTTTTTCAGGTTTACACTGCATATTTTAAGCTGCTGATAGTGTAAGTACATTGCAAGGTAAAGTGACATTTAGCTTTTTGAGCTAGGCTCATTTTTAGCATGAGAGCAGGGTGGTTTTTGTTTTTGTTTTTTTCCCCTTTTTTCCTCTGCCCTAAATCTTCCTGTATTTCCTGTTAAAACAAAGAAATTCAACAAACAAGCAAACAAAGAAATTCAGAGATTTGGCTATAGCAGCAATTGAAATGCATCAAAAAGTGGCTACTACAATACAGTTTTATTAATGGATGATCTACATTGGTTCCAGCTGTGTCCATGTGATTAGGCCTTCACCAGGCAGCAATGGGTATTTCCCTATTGCTTTTATTTGATTTCCAAGAATGTGTCATCTGTTACATCAGCCCCTGCCAATATGCCCCCTGTAAAAGTGTTTTGTTTTCTTTTTCCTTCCAAATTTCTGAAGCATAAGTTGAATACCCACACATATCCCTGCCGAAATATTGTTTCTAGTGAATAGTGGCCTAGGTTTCTATGCCTGGTGTTGCATACCAAAATTCCAGAATATAAATTAAAGTAAATGTTTATTAAGTTTATCAGCAAATTCTCAGAAGTGTGGTTGCCTGGTAATGCTAAAGATAGACTATTTTCGCTTTTACGTTTCCATCTTAATATTTTATTACAGTGGTATAATGTGTTATAGAGGTGGACAAGCTTGCAGATTGAAGTGGGGATCGTCCAGATTGTTCCCTTCCCTGGACCATATGGTATAGTTCTAAAAGCCTTTTGTACGCTGTCTGTTCAGTTTATTGTAAACTCAATCTTTAGTGCACCTAAAAAGATAACCAAATAAAAATGGGCCGGAGAAAAAGGACCTCATATCATGTAGGGATCCCAGAAACACTTGTTTTAAAGGAGATAACTGCAGATGAAATTGAAGCTGAGATGAGATAAACAAAGGAGACTTGAATATGCTTTTGAGGTCATATGGATTGTCCAAGATTGCCTTCGAATGCTGGTTTTAAAATGAAGGAATTTACGTTATCTGACTATTCTTATTATCCTTATTTATCCCATTCCTGAAGTCTCACGAAGAAGAGGATGTAGCTCTTATCTGTTTTACAGAGGAAGCTTCTACCTAGGAACAGTGCCAAAAAATATATAAGCCCCAGGTTTTATGAATATATAGGGTTTTTTTTTTTTTTTTGACTGATTTCAGTGATAATTTAGGGCTAGAACTTTCAATGATTTCATCCTTATAACCATTACCCCTACTCACAGATAATTGAAAAGTTTCTAACTCCTTTTCATCCTCCCTCGCACCCCCTCCCCGCTTGACCTATTATGGTTCCATAATTCTATTTTAGGAAAATGGGATAAGAAATTGCTTATCCCATATGCTAAGACTCTTTAAAAGCTGGGAATGAGATGATTTCTCCTGACTCTCACTCCCCTTCCCTCCAAAGTAAGCTACTGTTTGAGAAGAGCATTAGACATTACCCATTGCTTTTTGGCACAAGAGATTTATGCTGAAATACTACCAAATGAGTTTGGGGGGGGGGGAGAGCCTGTGAAGAGCATGATTCTTTACTCTGTCATTACCCTGAACCACTGAAAGGGTAACTGAGAGGAACTTAAATGTTATTGGAATGTGTAATTTCCTTTTGAATGGCCACAGTGAAATATGTTTGAACAAAAAAGGCAGAAAAAGTATATGTGGCTTGTGGAGCTGATGGTGATTGAAATTAATGAATCTTTCCAGTTCTCTATGATTGAAATTATTCCAAGAATGGTGCATATTCAAAATCTGTCCAACAGAAACCTATAGAGGGTATTATCTTAAGGAGTTTACTCAACATAGGTAGAATAGCACAATAATTTAATAATGCTGGTGGTAAATTAGACACAACATGATTTTGGGATATGTATTTTTTCAAGTTAAAAAAATTTTTAAAAACAGAGTAACTGATTTCAAGTTGCTGAGGAAGTCTTTCCTATTTAAAAAAAATACTGTTATCTTGTGGTCTTTCATTTATTTGGCAGCTGCCTTCTTAAATGCTCGCACAATTGAAAACATAGTTTATATTTTGAAATAAGCTAGGTTCCTTGTTCCTTCCCTCTCTCTCTATTCTCTTTCCTTACTCCTTTCTTCCTAACCTTTGGCTATTTGTTTGTATGTGTATATTACATACATGAATGATATATACCACTCTATAAAAAATGTTATAGGTTTGAGGATCAGTGAGGAAGAGAAATAAAAATCTTGTAATGACTGCAACAAATGGATTTCTGTGGAGGAATTAGAACATGCTTATTTAAGTCATCTACACTATTGAAAATTGTAGAAACGTAAATTCAAAATTGTTCTTATTTCTTCTAGCTAGGAAGAACTAGATCATAGCCTAAATCAAGTTGGACAGTCTAACTCAAGTAACTCCTCTTAGCTGCAGCTTCCTTTTAATGGTAAAAATGCGTCTGGCCTCAGGTAGTAGAAGGTCTTACCGATGTGACTGAAATGAGTCAGGGTTTCATTTGTCTCATGTCATAAGAAGTCTGGAGGCTGTTAGTTCACAGGTAACTGATGCCATCAGGGACCCAGGTAACATCTCCTCTCCCATCCTTAGCACATAACTTTTGCCTTTTATTTTACAGATGACTTTCATACCCCCAGAAATTGTGCTTACCTTTAAGCAGGAAGAGAAATGAAGGATGCTCAGAAGCCTTTTCTTCATGGGAAGCAACCCTTCCTTCCTTCACTCCCCCTTTCTTTTTTTAGAAAGGGATGTCTGCTTGGAGGAGACATCTCATTGGCCAAAAGTATGTCACATAATTACCTCTAGTATGAGAGGAAAAGTACTTTAGCCATCTTGTTTCTATTTTGGAGGAAGACACGCAGAAGAAGAATTGGAATGCATGTCCAGTGAGCTGTCCCAAAGTGATCTACCATACTTCTCAATTCTTTTGTATAATTAGTTGCTTAGACCTTTGAACTTTCTGGGTACTTGGTGTATATAGTGACTTGTTGTTGGTTCCCTTTTGACATCAAGTACGTATATTTTGGTTTTGTAGTGTTATTTCTCTGTCTGATGACAGGAACTGTAATTAGGTCATCTTGGTGTCTTTACATTTAGCACAGTGTCTAGATGTGAACCCTCAGTTAACACTTGTTGGATAAGTGAATGGATGAATATTAAGAGCTATATTTGTAATTTTATTGGTGTAAATCATTTTTACATACAAAGGATACAGTAATAATTTTAATTTGTGAAAGGTTATAGATTATATTTTATTTTTTGCTGTTGCTTCTCTTTTTATTTTTATCTTTTAAATTTAGATTCAGTTTAGTTAACTTATTAGTTTCAGGGGTAGAATTTAGTGATTGCATATAACACCTAGTGATCATTCCATCAAGTGCCCTCCTTGATGTCCATCACCCAGTTACCCCATCCCTCCACCCACCTCCCCTCCAGCAACCCTCAGTTTGTTTCCTATTGTTAAGAGTCTCTTACGGTTTCTCTCCCTGTCTGTTTTCATCTTATTTTTCCTTCCCTTCACATATGTTCATCTGTTTTGTTTCTTAAATTGCACATATGAGTGAAATCATATGATATTCGTTTTTCTCTGAGTGGCTTATTTTGCTTAGCCTAGTACACTCTAGTTTCCTCCAGGTTGTTGCAAGTGGCAAGATTTTGTTCTTTTTGATGGCTGAGTAGTATTCCATTGTATGTACATACCACATTGTCTTTATCCATTTATCTGTTTCTGGACATCTGGGCTCTTTCCATAGTTTGGCTATTGTGGACATTGCTGCTATAAACATTGGGGTGCAGGTGCCCCTTTGGATCACTATGTTTGTATCCTTTGGATAAATACCTAATAGTACAATTGCTGGATCTGGACTACATTTTATTGACTTTTTTGTTTTTGATAAGGGAATATCAAATTGTCAAAGTTGTTTTGAGTGGAAGATACTCATTTACAAAGGTTATAGGAAAACCCTCAAAATGACTTAACCCAGTGTTTTTGTTGGAGAATATTATTCCATGAGTAAATACAAATATAATTTCTTTTTAACTTTTTTGCATAGACTATTGTTTAAACAAGGATATCTTGCAGTTGTCATATATTCAGAACTCTGTTTTTGAAGAAGTAAGCAATTTGAACTTATTAACATGGCAATCAGATAATTTGATCATCTATATTATTGATGTTAATTTACAAGGAGTTATTAGATCCTTGGTAGCCTTATGGCAAAGAGCACACTATATCACATTTTATCCTAGATCGCATTTCGGGTGTTTCTTTTAATTCTTATTTTTTCAATACGTATACAAATAGTAATGTACAGAAGAAAACTATGTCTATACAAGAAATGCAAAGAAGTCATCTTTACATCTGCTTGCTTTGCGTAAACTGTTTTAGAGGAAAGCAGGCTACCTCTTCATTTGAAATCTGCAGAAGACATGCTGAGTGTAACCTGATGGTGTGAGTCAGTACCTCACAACTTGCCCAATGCCTAACTTAAATTCCTTTTGTTATATTTCCGTTCTGTTTCTGTTATTTTGGCCTCAGAGGACAAAGAAAACAACTAGCCACTATCTCCCATACAACGTTCCCTATATAGCACCATTTTAATAAATTCCTCCCTTTTCATTCATGATGGCAGGGTTGTTGGTACCTTAATTACTAAAACAACCTGTGCATGGATAGAATTTATCTCAAAGCAGGGAATGTATTCAAGTATCTGGAACTTAAATTTTCTATCTGAGCAGTTTATAGTCACTGGAAATAAAGAAAGCCCTTTTAACATTCAGAAGCAGTCCTGGAAAGAGGACTACATAATCACAATTTAGGCAAGATAGTTTCCTAGATTTGGACTTAGAATTGGGTAATGATTGTCTATTTTGGCCTGTATGCTGCTCTTCTGTTCCTACTTTTGGAGGGAATAATTTATGGGCCAGCACTTTGCACTTAAAAAAAGAGTGTTGAGCACTTTTTTTCACCTTTGTATTCTTAGCCATCACTACAGTATCTGGCACATAATAGGAACTGAAATTTTGTTAAATGAATTGTTTTAGAATCCCTCGGTAATACTTCCTAATCCAGGTGGCTTTATGCTTTAGGTTTCCCCATTCCTCTTTAATTTTGTGCTGCCTAACGAGCACCCATAGGTGATTTTTTGTTGTTTTTATCTTCTTATTCAATAATATCTCCAGTGATTCATAACTTACCTGAATAGTTAAATGCAGTAGTAGTGCCTGGACAATTTATTTTATGATGCTGCTGTAATCTTTAATCCAGGAATCTACTCACCCCCCAGAAAGTGAGGGCTTATTGTAGCCTATTAATGAGAATTCAGGAGTACATTAATGGAATGCCTATCATGTATAAGGCACTTTGCTGGATTATGAATAGATATAAACATAAATCGTGTGCATGCTTTGCTACCAAGAAAGTGACATCTGGTTGGGCAGACACACATGTGTACTATATAACCATAGTATAGGTAGGATTGCAATAACTGCTCTAAGTGGGGTATAAGCCAAGTTTGGTGGTACCCAGAGGAAGGAATAATTGCTTCTGACTGGCTGACTGTGCGTGAGCAGTTGACTTAGGCTTTTGTGGATGAGTTGGAATTTGAATGGAGTTTGAACTATATGTAGGACTTTGACAGGTGGTAAAAGTGGAAGGTTTCTAGGAAGAAGAATGCACTAACAATGTTTGGAGGCAGGAATGGGTATGGAATGTTTTAAAAAACATTGAAACATTGTATTTGGGTAACGGTATGTCTGGAATTGAGGTTAAGAAGGAGCTTGTAATCAAATTATCAGAGATCTTATTTCTTATTAAGTATTATTTTCCCTTTCTTCTGTAAGAAAAATCGTAGGTGTTTGAGTAGAGGACTGACATTAAGGAA
This sequence comes from Lutra lutra, assembly GCF_902655055.1. Classification (NCBI taxonomy): domain Eukaryota; kingdom Metazoa; phylum Chordata; class Mammalia; order Carnivora; family Mustelidae; genus Lutra; species Lutra lutra. The sequence continues at coordinate 87,765,224 of NC_062280.1, forward strand.
TCTGAAAGTTTCAGAAGAATGGAAGCAGATTAAATATAGCGGGAGGTGGGGAAGACAATCAGAAGCTGAGGCCCAGTTGAGGTTGAAGATGATGAGGGAGGCTTGGAAGGAGGACCTGATAACCAGTGGTCTTGATGTAGGTCAGCTAAAAGCCCCGTGGGTTGTTGATTTGGCGAGTTGTGCGGCAGCATCCTGGCTGCCAATAGAGGGCGCTTTCAATTTTGAGCCTTCTTTCCACTTAACATCGTTTTGGAATACTGTGAAACATGTCACCTTTCCTCACCTGGGAGATCAAGTATTTTAGCCTGAACTCTAGAAGAAAGTAAAAGGAGAAAGGAGTTGAGTGGTTTTTGAGGAAGTATCTGCAAGTTCTTCATCTCCTCTTTCTAGTGGGCATTGTGGCCCTCTGGACTTTATTTCTCGGTTCTTAGCTCATTGGCTTGAAGTAGAACTTGCTTTTGGTCCTTTTTTGAGACCCAGCTCAAATGTTTTATAATGTTTATCACTCAGTAATGTAATTATATCCAGGTCTGAGGTCAGAAACTATATTTGGGTCATCTTGATACCATAAAATAGTTAGCATAATTTTTAGAATGCTATCATTCAGTAAATGCTTGTTACATAAAGGACATTTGTTTATGCTTTGCAGTCACAGACCATCTTACTGTCTTGCACATGGCAAGCATGTTCATCTCAGAGTCTTGCTGTGCCTGTTGCCTGGAAGGCTTTAGATCAGATCTCTTTAGCCCCCCCACCCCTGTACCCCCCAGCACCCTTCTGATTTCTGTTTAGATGTCATCTCGGCAGCGACGTGTTCTCTGACAACCCTGTGTAAAATACCACCCTTTCCCAGCCCCAGATCTCAGTGGCTCTTTTTATCCTATATCACCTGTGCTATGTTTTTTAATAGCACCTGCATCCTCTTATGTACATCTACTTGATGATCGTCTTTTTACTCCAATTAGAAAGAAATTGCTTGTGATAGCAGGAACATTTGTTTTGTCATAGCCACAAGCACCTGGAACACTGTTGAGCACATAGTGGGCACAATAAATATTTGCTAAATGAATGAATGAATGACAAAGATCAGACTGAAAAGGATAATAAACACTAATATGCCGGTTTGTTTACAGATTTATGCAAGCAATGGTATTGTTGTTATTACTTTTATAATATCAAATCGTTAGTATTGCTCTCAGAAAAATAAAAACAAATTCTATTTTCTATAGATTGCGCCTGTGAAATCTAATTATGGATTAGTTTTTGTTTTAAAAATATTTGAATGCCAAGCATATTCAGTCAGAAAACACTTTTATTATCCATGCCAGCTTAATTTTTAAGGCAGTGAAATGGAAGACTGTCATTTCAGCAAGCAACTTATTTTCATTTGTGAGAATGGAATATTTTGAATATTCTAATTGATTTTTGAGGGTGATTTTTCAAAAAAATAATCCTTGTTTCTGTACATTGTATGTTTGCCTTTAAGACAGAAGAAATTAGAAACAGGCATGGAAATTATTTGCCCAGAAAGGTGAGAACTTAGAGCTGACTGATAAATGTCAGGAAGAAGGGACAGTCAGTTCCAGCATAAAAGGTGAATCTTAGGACACTGAAAACTTTAAAGAAGATCTGTCTTCAAAAAGTATTTTATATGCATATTTAAAGTTTGCAAAGACATCCTAGACTGTCATGAGCCCAAGCCTCTATTTTATTGTATTTTACTGCAAATTCACTTGGATATTTTTCTAGAAATCTTAAGTCTGTAATTTGGCAGTAAAAAAGTTGGTTATCAAATCAATATTATTATATGGCTTTTAGTGTCATAAGAATTCCCTTTTGGAAACCTATAAAAACTCATTTTTTCTCACCATAAACTTTATCTGTCACTTTTCTGTAAGGTCAGAGTACTAATGCTGGAGGTGATCTGCTCTGGGACAGAGAGTCAACAAAGTGGTCATAAAGTTAAAAAATGCCACATGGTGCTTTCCTGAGATTAGGATTTCTTCTACATGTCAAGTTTGTGCTAATTTTAAAATATGGAAAGTTATATGTTGTTAGGTGTATTCTTAGTGTTCCTTTAAAAATAGATGAAATGAAAAGCTTGTCCCTAATTTTTGCAGTTACATATTTCATATTTTTGTTAGTACTTTTGGGTTTTCTGGAGGCTAATTCTTAATTGTTTATGTATTTTTAATGGTAGGCTGTTTTCCTTCTAGGTTTGTAAGTTAAATTTTTCCAAATAGATGGCTTTAAAAATAAAATATGATCAAATAGTTGCCCTGGAAAACAATTCCAGGACTAATACTTTCTTATCACTTGAAATGTGTTTTATGGTTTCATGTTATTTAAATTCTAAAAAGTTCTAGGACCTGGAGGTTCCATTTAAAAATATGTCTCTATGAAGTCTGAGTTGCTGTTGGGTTAATATTTATTGAGTATCCATTCACCTACCACATGTATATAAATATAGGAAAACTCTGAGTGATTATGAAAGGAGACAGTCTTCAAAAATGGTGAGACTGCGACTGTAGTGGTCGGCACTACAGTCATCCCTTCTTTAGCATGTGTAGCTCGTATGGGTGATTACATAAGACTGGGTTTCTGCTTTTTTAATATAGACACTTTGGAGATTGAGTGTGAAACTAGAAGTTTTTTTCAAGTTTATTTGCCTTAATGAAATATTTTCCCTTATTTCAAGACCCGTATCTAATTATTGAAAGCACAAGTTAATTTTGACATCTTACTTGAACTTTAAGACTTTAAGTTTGCACAATATTATGTTCCTATTCGGAACTATCAGTACCAAAATAGCATTTTAGTTACTTATCCACTCTGTCAAAGTGCAGCTTCAGATTCCTTATGGATAAATAAAGAGTTTGATCTGTTTAAAATTATTTAATAATTCAAGTACTTTTAAAAATTAACTGAGTATTGCTTTTATTTCATGCATTAGACAAGGAGTATTTGCAAAACCAAATTACAGCATTTGTGAGTAGGTATAGCCCCATTAGTTTAACCCTTGCTGATTAGTTTTTTAATAAGTTTCTTTATAGCAATAGTAGTTAGAATAATTTGAAAACTACTGGCAAGCTCCTGGAGGGGAGTAAGTCTTCAGTAATTGGGAAGTAGTTTGTTATTTCAAACCATTTGGCCTCCTTCCTAAAGTTAGGAAAAATTTATAGTTTCTTTTAATTGCAAGTTGAAACATCCAGTGCAGATAACTTGAAGAACAAAATGAAACCTGAAGAGAAAACCAAAATCACTCATAGTTCTACCATAAATGATTATTTATGCCTACTTGTGTGCATGTGTGTTCTCTCTCTCTCACGTTTCTATATTCATTTCATCATATATTTTTACATATTCATAGCATGCAATCATGCAAGGGTGGAAACATTTTTCCATGCCAGTAAATTTTCTTTTTATTATGATTTTTGATCACTGATCATTTAATTATGAAATTCCTTTTTGTTGGATATTTTGGTTTCAATTTGGGGCAAAGACTGAAGTAAAAATTCTTGATAATTTCCATGGTTAATTCGTAGAAGTGGTTGAATCCAAAGACAGGCACAGTTTTCAAGCTTTTTGTATTGTATTCAGATGTGATAGGACATTTTAATACTTCAAAGCAAATCTAGCCCTGTGCACTGGTAGAGTAGGTATTGGCCTTCAGGGCTTGAGAAGGGTCCCTTTAATTCACGAACTATTCTCATCTGTTCCTCAGACGGCTGAAATTTTGCCATCACCTGTTGCTCCCTTGTAACATGCAAGTACTCCTTGGAGAGGTAACACATTGTTGTGCCTGGTGGGCATGTACTGTGAACAATGTGCAGGAGTTTATCTGATATTTTCAATTTAGTTCTTACAAGTAAAGTTTGGAAGCAAGGACGGGGAAAGGGACATTAGAACATTGAGCAAGAGGAATGATAAGGGGGACCAAGTATTTCCTTATTTCAATTCTGCTAAGATCTGTTGAGCAACTGTTACATGGAATGCAAGATATTATGTACCTACTTTTATGAGTTTAAGTTATAATCTCTCTCTACAGTGATTCAGGCTATTTGTTAACTATGAATGCTAATTAATCCAGTACAGAGACTTATGGTCCCAGATATAGTGCATATACATGCTGGATAGAGATGCAAGGGGGAGTTAATTAACTCCTAAGCAACCTTACTCTGTTTGAACACACTGTTTGCAAAGTGTGAAATTACTTCCTTAAGAGATGATGAGGATGTAGAGTATAGCTTTGGGTAGTTTGCAAAGAATATCCTGTACTGTAAGGTCCCTGTTTCATTAGACAAAATATTTATATCATTGGAATGTCTCCTTGAAAAACCAGCTGATAAAGAGATAATAGTGACAGACAAGGCCACTAAATAGATAAAAGCCATAGTGTTTGCTCCAATCAGGAAACTTTGAGCTATTGCTACTTATCTTTTATTCAGTGGAAACTAGTGTGTCAGATGATATGGGCAAGCCTGTGCTTCCTCTGTAGTAACTATGGAGAATAGTAGACCTAGAAATTGTACACTGTTGTCTGTGTATGCCTTTTCTTTACTCAAGAATCTCAATCCTAAATATCTTCAGGATTTAAAAACTCCAGTCTATTATTATCAGACTGACTCTTTTTCTTATAATAGTGGGTAGCTAATAATATGCCCCTTGTGATATTTAAAAATAGTGATACAGCTCTCATTACCGTATCTCTTAGCCCCAGATTTACTCAGCCCTGATCTAAACTGGGTTTCTGGGCTTTTGAAAACTTATCACTAACGATCTCTACAATCTCTCCAGTTTTTCTAGTGTTGGCTTCTTAAACCATCAGTAAATGTCTTAAGACCATTGGCAGATCAAAAGATTCTTAAAAAAATTAGGTGGCAGCTAGAAAAAGACCTGCTGTAGCACATAAATGGAAGAAAATGTACTTTTAACCAATCCTACTTCTAATAAATAAATTTCTGTAGTTAGGTGGAACTTGGAGATGAGAGAAGTGCCATTAAACATTTTAGTTGATACATCTTTAAGGCATGGTTTTATGGATTTGGATCTTTAAGGACAGATTTGAATACTGGCTTCACCTCACATTTCCTAACACCATTTATATAAATCTGTTACTGCAGGGTGACTTCCATTCATATAATATGAATATTAAAATATTGAAGGTATCTAACATAGGTTCTTTTAGGGATATCTATTTCTAGCCCTTTAGTCCTCTGGACATTTCTCTTTCTTCTCCCCAGTGTTTATCTGATATTCTTTTGCCTCCTGAGCTGTTAGGTTTTTGTCTTTCTTGAAAGTTGATTTCCCTCACTGATAAATAGATTGAGTTGTGAGTTTATGTCCTTTTCATTTTTCCCTAGAAGTGAGTAAGTCCAGAACTTTATACTTGGTGACATTTATTTCAACCCATCAAGGGAATGCCACCCATGTTTGCTTGGGTTGCAGTACTTCAAATAGGACGTTGAGAATGTTTGTGTGTTAGAGTCACCCTGCTATTTCTGTTTCAAAATTAACTGAAAATGTGACATGTGCCTCCCACTTGGAGAGAGAAACTTCTCAACAATTTTTTTATTTAGTTAAGATGGATTAAGTTCTTAAAAGATGTTAGAGCGAGACTCACTAATGCCAGTAGAGTTAAGAATCTGTTAGTCATTTTATTTTAATCTCATTTGGTGTGTATATTTATAATTATCTTGCATAATCCAAGTCTGAGTTAAAATTTGGCATAGAAGCCAATGTAGGGTAGCAAGATAATGCTTCGGACCAAGAAAAATATGCCAGTCTAATGATTAAACTGGTTGAATCCTTCCAGGTCACAAACTTGACTGTCATTGTGTTAAATATTCTTGTAGAGTCCGGAAAAGTCAGAGAAGATAGTTGACTGTGGCATGAAACTTGACTTCTAAACCCCTCAGTAGGGCGGCTGGCAGGACTATTTTCCTTAGAATGAGGTGTGACATTTTGAATACAATAAGATGTGCATCAAGTTCTCTCTATGAGAATTAAGTTGTAATTAGTGGTAGGAAGGGGTGATTATTTGTGGCTGATAATAATAAAGGTCTTAGATGAGTTCAAGAAATTGTCAAGGCCATTGCTAAACAGTTTTATGGTTTATTGACTCAACAGAGTGTAGAACATTTTCTGTTTGCTAAGTGCTAAGGATACAGTGGTAAGTAAGCAGACCTGGTCACTGTCCTTTTGGAACTTAATAGCCAGTAGAGGTTACAGATATTACATAGTCACTCGTATAAATAAATCCTACGGATGGTAAGTACAAAGAAGAACTATAGATTGTTATATCAGGGAGACTCGGACTTTTGTTTGATGGCAACAGAAGTAAATTATGAGATAGACTGAGCATATCTCTGTGGGTGACCTCTTTGCTTCCTACTTCAAACCATTCTTGTCATATGAATCTTGGAAATTGTGTTTCTCCCATCCTAGTCATTAAGGTCTCTTGCCCCATCAGAAAGTTGTTAGTCTTGAGCTAGTGGGTGAAAGATAAGGGTTGTGGGGTCAGGGAAGGGATGATTATGCAGGACTCTGGAAGGAATTACAAGAGATTAGAACAAGAGTTGTGAGTTTTGTCACCCTAACTATATGGTATTCTCTATAATGATAGAGTGTGGTTTATACCACTAGTCCTGGATTTATGAACTATTGGGAGTAATGATCAGATATAATAGGTGATACATTGTTTATCATCTTACACTGACATTTATATTTCAAATGTATATACTATATACTACAGTATATGTCATTTACATATTAATAATTATTAAACATTGATATTTAATCCAAAAACTCTAAAGACTAGAAAATGGATGAACCTTTTACTTATTTCCTACCAGGTACCTGCAATGAAGTATAATGGGAACTTACATGACTATAGGATCAAAAGACTTGGGTTTAGGCCCTTGCTCTGTTACTTACTCTGTGATACTCAATATTCTCCGCATCTTCCACTGTAAAAGAAAAGTGGTTGGTCAGTGTCTCCCACATACCTTCCACCTATGGATCTATGAAACACCTGGGCTTTCTTACTTAGGTATCCCTATATGCATGGATCAGATAATCCTATTTTCTCCCACTGGACTGATTTGCAGCCCATTTCAGGAAGGTGGAAGCCTTGGAGAAATGCCATCTTGAGAAAGCAAATACATTATTCATCTTGTCAAACTTTTATAAAATGAATAATTGTTGGCAGAAAGTATTTAAAAGTGTCTTTTTTTCTTCCCCATTAAATAAAAGTATAATTACTAAATGTGAAATGGGATCTCCAGATTTATGGTGAGGGAATTGGCTTCCCATCCTACTTCCATTGCTAGTATTAAACTAACATGGCTATAGATCAAGCAGATTAAAACACTGCAGATGATTTTCAAAATTCATGGAATCTCACAGATACTCATTTTTAGGCCACGAAACTTGCTTTGGTCCAGAATGCCGTTGCTTGTGGTGTTTCTACCATTTCTTTTATCATTGTTATTTCTCTTATATTAGGAGGTTAAGATAAACTTGTATCTACCTGAAAAAAATACATCTAAAAAGTCTCCTTTCTATGAAAGTAAGAAAAGAGAACCCATCTTTGAAAGAGAATATAATAAAATGTTTTTAGATATACTAGCTGCTTGATGTAGTTTCGACCTCGGGAATAATGAGAAATCATTAGAAGCAGGTGGCCGCTGCCTGACACTCGTTTGCTTGGGACTTGTGGGCAGTGAAAGCAATGCTACTTTAAAGGCAGAATCAAGTTCCCGTTTCCCCCTGATTTTTAGTGCAGCTCTACAGAAACTTAGTGATATTCACAATGTGCCAGATCCTGGGAAGCCCCCAGGAAAAGAACAACATGGCCCCTGTCCTGCGGATTTTCAAAGGCCCAGAGGGAAGCGGGACCTGGAAAGAGAGTGAAACAAATACTGAGAGTGTACAGAGCAGAGGGGAAGTCCTGTTGAAGAGAAGTTTAGGGAGAGGGTTTATAGAATTGGTGATTCATGAGCAGAAATTTTAAGGAAAGTTCATGAGGTGAATGCAAAGAGGCTGACAGAAAAGAGACCAAGGTGTGGAATCACAGAAGAGTAACTATGTGAGTGTAAGCGCTTGGTACCACAACAAGGCAGAGTCTAGGTTAGTGGGGGAAGAGAGATCACAGGGGAGAAGTACGGCTGGCCAGCGGTGGCAAAGAGAAAGGAAGAGCCAAACAAGCAAGGTCTTAGCTGTCGTGTGTAGGGCATTGGACTTTTATCCTTAGGTGGTGGAGACCTTGCAGGTTTTTGAGCATCTCGCCTGATGATCACATTTGCATTTTGGAAGATTACTTGTGGCTGGATTATGGTGGATGGTATGATGGGAATCAGATGGTGTGGCAGCATGGAGACCTAGTTAAGAGGGTGATGCAGTAGTTGGAATGAGTGATGAGATGATTTTCTGGTGTAAAATTTTCTGTTGATTCACAAATACACTACCACATTTTGAAATGTCAGCAAATTGAAAATGTTTTTAGTATTCAGTAGAACTAATTCATTGCTACTTTCATAGTTTGAAATTATTCATGAAATTAATAGCAATGAAAAGTTGAAAGAGGGTATTTTATTTGTCAGTGAAATTAGACCAGTAAACTTCTCACAAAAAAATTCATAGTCATAATTTCACAGTATAGTGGAGAATATAACTTTACAAAAATGTAAAGTAATGATTTGTAATATGTACACATCTGTGGAAATTAAGCATATTTGAAAACAAGTGAATGATGTCATAGTGTCAGTGCGTATAAGTATTTGTTGAATTTGCATTTGACACAGTTATAACCAAGATTTTGTATTAATTCAGGTCATGGAGTAAGTGACTGATAGTTCTAAACAGAAAGTTAAATTCCAAGTTGAGAAAGAGTGAAAATATTTGTTAGGGAAAATTAAATAGCAATATATGCATATGAGATTGTAATTTTTAGAAGAGCTTATATAAAAGATCATAGGAAATCATTGGAAAAGCACACTTGAAGATTGCTTTAAATTGTGTCACAAACAGGATGGCATACATTTCTTCTCACCAAGTCTTGGTTTTGGTGCATAAATCCTTAGTTCTTCATTACCACAACAGGAAACTAAAGTCAGAACTAAAGAAATTAGAACACTCATAGCACTGTGGGGCAGTAAAATATTATAGTGCTACGTCTTTTTCAGTATGAACCCAAGATTTTTATTTTTAATGTTACTGTTTAAGTACACACAGTCGTACACAAGTTATCATAAACATTAGGTTATATGTCCATAATCAAATAATGGAGTAATGATCAGTTTCCATTACGCATTATCTTTTTTTTTTTTTAAGGTTTTATTTATTTACTTGATGGAGAGTGAGCTAGAGAACAAAAGTTGGGGGAGATGCCGAGGGAGAGAGAGAAGCAGACCCCTGCTGAGAAGGGAGCCCGTGGGGGGCTCCATCCCAGGACTGGAGGATCATGACCTAAGCCAAAGGCAGATACTTAACTGACTGAGACACCCAGGCGCCCCAATTATGCATCATCTTTAATTCAAACTAATGTTCAGGAACCTGATTCATTCCTTAGTGTTCGCCAAACTTCCTTTAATTATGTAGAATACTGCCTGTGCCTATAGTTTTAGGATTGCAGGGTTTTTTACTCTGCATTTGATACCGGATTGTATTTTAGTACCTAGAGATTACATTGAGGTTAGGATGAATTTGCTACACCTGATTTTAATGAAAAGTTTTTAAAAAATAACTTTTTGGTAGGATCTGCTTATCTCTGTTTTCTCAACCTCCTGACCCCCATATGATACTTGATTATAGTGTGATACTTTGAGGATATTTATTTAGCAAACTGTAATTTTACTATATATTCACCCTTATTTACTATATGTTCACCCTCGTTAGGGGAATTGACGGTGACAAGTGTTTCAAAGCAGAAATCTTTTTATGCTTTTTTTTACTATTTAATGAGATTTCAGGTATATTTTAACAACTGGGGTTTCCCTGATGAATCATTAAAATAAGTGAGTGGGTTGGAAGGTAATGCTAACTTTTCTCAGTGCTGCCCTGTTTTACCCTGCTGGGTTATTCATTGCTTTTAAAATAGAACCTGGTGTGTTGGAGTTGGTGGGTGGAGGTGCCGAAGGGAAGGGGTCAGTAAGAAAATACCAGGTAAACCTCTGATGACCTATTGGGAAGTCCTATTCAAATTTTATTTTCCCCAACTTAGAGCATTTAGTGTTTAAGTTCACTGGTTTTGTTGTTGTTGTTGTTTTGTTTTGTTTGCTCTGCCAAACTTAACTTTTTAAATATTGTATATAGGCAAGTAGAAAACATATTTTCAGCAATTGATTGAAGGTTAAGGTAGCAAGCCCTGTGTGGATTAGCCTGTGGAATCAATTTCTCATGTGTGTGGGATTAAAACCGTTAAAACCATCATCACTGAAACCATACCTTCCTACAGCTAATAGCAGTAAGGTGTCTGTGGAATATATTAATACAACAATTCCTCTGATTTAAAATTATTACCTGGTATTTGGTTGGAAAATTATTTGAATATTATAAGTAACTGAATTGACATCATATACGAGGACTAATTACAGGTTTCTAATGTGACTTAGGTTTAGTTTTTTTAAAAAATTCACATGATCTATTTATACTTAGCACATTGTTTTCAATAAGTCAATGGCATATTGCAAATTTCTTTTATACTGTTAAAAAAAAAAAAAAAAAACTTACAACAGCAGTTCTGTTAGAGGAGGTAGACCAAAATGTAGTTCACCTTGAAAATGGCTCAGGGAATAAAGAAATTGGGTCAAGCTTAAAATAAATGCAGGTACAGTGACGAAAAGTTTTAATAAAAATTTAAAAATATTCACAGCCTTGGTTTCAGGCTACTTTTGTTCTTGGTGATCTTATCAATGCATTATTAGTTTTTAATTGAGATGACACTAATGGCACTTTTTTCATTTTGGTCAAAATGTTTATGTGAAACATTTTTGTGATTTTTCCCTTTGTGTCCTCTTTTAATTGTAAATATAAAGTTTTGGAAAGGCAGACAGTTCTTAAATCATTTGACCTCTCGTGATCTTAAGTAGAATTTGAAGTGGTTTAAAATTCCTGTGTCATAGCTATCATTTTGACTCATTTATATTGCTAATTTAATGTTTAGCATTTAACCATGTATCATTAAATCATAGTATTGATAATGAATTAAACTTTCATAAAGCTTTAATAGTATAGTAGATTCTCATTCATTTGCTGTCACTGGGGAATAAAATATGCTGAAGAAATGAGTTTTTTTTTTTTTTTAACTGAAGTTTACTGGGTTAAGCAGAAAAACTTAAAAGTTGATAAAATTTTATCTGACATACTTTGTATGCTCTTTCTGGGAGCAAGAATGGATTGGCCATTAACTTTTTTTAAACTTTTTCCTTAATGTCATAAAACATTAACATTCTAGTGTTCTGCGGAAAGGACATGGGCTTTCTGATTAGTATTTGTTGCCTCTAATAAGAAGGTTTTTTGTTGTTTTTTTCTTTGAAACAAGTGCCACACCCCTCATTGATATACTTACTCAGTGATTAACCCAGGCACGCACTTAAGATCTTTGGCTATGGCTCACCTACCATCTTCTGGCAAACACCTGGCCACAGCGTTGGGCTGTAAAGAAGACCTCTTCTTTGCTTAGAAGTAAGCGTTCTCAGTGTTCAGAATTGCTGCTCAAGCACTCACTCCCTATCACTCCCTAGCAGCCATTGATAGTGGTCCCTGATGTCTGTATTCACCCGTGCTCCTGAGCATCTGTGGTGTCAAAGTGACCACCTGCCATCTTCTGGGATTATTGCTAAAATGAGCAAACGGCACATTCCCTTTATCTTTTAGCAAATTTTAGCATAACAGCAAAAATTCTTTTTAACAAAGTGTTGTGTTTTTTTGTTTTTTTTTTTAACCTGATACTTGTTTGTTTCAAGCAGTGTTTTCTAAAAACTCAAGCACAGTAAGAGTATTTGCACTGTTCTTTAATGTGCTATAATGACATTTGGTTTGAATTTTATATTTAAAAATCAGCTTCCTCTCTTTTGCTTGCACCTAATGGGAATCATCTTTCTTCCAGGTTGCGCTTGAAGAAGACTATAGGGAAGAATCCATTTTCTTCTTGCCACAAAAGTTGCAATAGAAGTAAGTAGGGGAACTGCCAGGTTATGTCTGTCTCCACAAAACAAGCAGAACAAATTTCCATGAATCAAAGCCACTAAGTATAGTTTTCAGAGATGGTAGGACATAGTTACTCTCCCTAGGAAAATACCAAAAACGCAGGCACACCCATTGGCCACTAGAAAAATGCTCAAGTAAATGCTAGTTCAAACCTGTACATTTCACTCTTCTTACTGAGCTATTAAAGGGGTGGAAATCTACTATAGCTATAATCTTTTTTTCCCCTTTTCTATTTTTTGACCTCCCACATGCTTGGTGTTCAGTTCTGCTTACTGAATGTCTTGAATCTACAGCAGCACCTACACATACTGCCTCCACATTGGCTTATGGTTTGCAGATAACTCATGATTCAGACCTATAAGTAACATCTGTAAATACATGGCATGATATGTGCTCTAGATTAATCATTTAAAAGGGCAAAGGAATGAAGAATCAGAAAGCTTTTTTTCCTTCTAATATTGCTGTTGCTTTCTTTGAGGTTATATGAATGAAATATTCTTTAGAGTGGTTTAGATCACATCCTATCACTTCGGGAAATAGCTCAGGTCATTTTTACAGCAACCTTTTAAGGATATATAAGGCATATACACCTTGTCATGATTAGATCAGAGGAAATAAACCAAGATAGAGACAACTGTGATGTGATCTAGTAAGTAAACTGTTAACTGCTTTTAGTCTGTCTTGAAACCTTTGATATAATTTGCAAAATTGCCTTATGTTGGTCTCTCAGTTGACTTTCTAAAAGTTTCCATTGTTTGAAGGATTACAGGCTACCATTTTGTGAAACTGATCTTATTGAACCTTGTGTTTATTAGAGGTGGTCTTTAACTGGCCTGAAAAAAGCCAAGCCAGTGCATGGCTCAGCCCCTAAGCTTACTTCTTCCCAGGTACCTGTGAAGCTCTCAAATTCTTATTGGAAATGCAAACTGCTAATGAGGAATGGGTAAAACCCACCACACTTCCCACCAGTCGTTGGTTGAGAGGGGGCTGTGACTGAAAATTACTGATTTTCAAATGCAGGAGGATACAAATATATCCTTTCCCTTATGTAAGGTGATTTATACTGAAAATGGGAGGGCAAAATATCTTACTACTGTTTGTTAGTTATTAGGTTTCAGTTTTATCTTCACAACACACCTCTGAGGTTAGTATTGTTACCCTCATTTTACAGAAGGCGAGACTTGAGTCCTACAAAGTTAGGTAACTTGTCCAAGAGTACACAGCTAGGAAGTGACACTGCTGAGCCTCAGACTTCTATCTCCCTGACCCCAGAGTTCATGCCTTTCCCAGCTGAGGAACACTGCTTCTTATTTTGTAGAGAAATGAAATATATACTTGTATGTTTTTTTCCTTTAAAAATGCTCATTGGAGGGGCGCCTCTGTGGCTCAGTGGGTTAAAGCCTCTGCCTTCGGCTCGGGTCGTGATCCCAGGGTCCTGGGATTGAGCCCTATATCGGGCTCTCTGCTCAGTGGGGAGCCTGCTTCCCTCCCTCTCTCTGCCCGCCTCTCTGCCTACTTGTGATCTCTGTCAAATAAATAAAATCTTAAAAAAAATATATAAAAATGCTCATTGGAAATTCAGACATCAAGAACTAAACTTTTTTCATTCCAGCCATATCTTTGAGAACCATTTGAAACTTTCTCCTTTGAAATGCAGTTTAAATAGGCATTGATTTGAACAAGGTGAAGTGCAGTTTTACTAGTAAAAAGCATCATTGAGGGCATCTGGGTGGCTCAGTTGGTCAAGTGTCCAACTCTTGGTTTTGGCTCAGGTCATGATCTTAGGGTCATGAGATCGAGCCTCACATTGGGCTTTGCGCTCAGCATGAGTCTGCTTGAGATTGTCTACCTCTCCCTCTCCATCTGCTCCTACCCTGGCTTGCACTCTGTCTCTCTCTAAAATAAATAAAATCTTCTTTAAAAAAGCATCATTGAGTTGTTGAGACTAATAATTTTGTGGAACAGCATTATTAAGAACAATATGCTGTTTAATGAGGTATTTACTTGAGTCATAAAGGAAAATTCAAACATATGGAATATTTTTTAAACAATGTAGCATTTATGTACAGAGTGATGTTTCTTCCTTACTTCTTACAGGAAATAGCATGTAATTTGAAATGTATATGGATTTTTTTTACATTTACACATACATTTTTATTTCACTGAGCACATTAACAAAAGTCATATTATTAAACCAAAGAATTGCTTATATAGCTAACTTGCTGAGATGAAACATTTACCATGCCTTTATTTTTTTTTAAGACTTTATTTATTTATTTGAGAGAGAGAGAGTGAGAGAGTGAGAGCATGAGAGGAGAGGAGGAGGAGCTGGGTTGGGCAGGGAGAGGGAGAAGCAGACTCCCTGCTGAGCAAGGAGCCCAATGAGGGACTCAATCCTAGGACCCTAAGATCATGACCTGAGCCAAAGGCAGTTGCCCCACCAACCGAGCCACCCAGCACCCTACCATGTCTTTAATAAAACATTACTTTATCTTTCTTAATGGGATTGTTGTTTAAAGAAAGGTTGTAGAAACCTTGCTGGTTCATAGGCATATAGCTTTACCCCTCTTTTTGGGTTTTCCTTTGCAGGTGGGAAATTGGTGATAATGGGGAGGTGGTCAAGGTATGTGCAGTGTCTCAAGAAATTGTATCCTAAGATTTTTAACATTAGAGGTTTGAGATTTAAATATGAATGTGCTTTCTTTCTACATATGGAGTCTCTGGGGCAGGGATAGCTGGTGAATTTAAAGATGAATGAATGTCACACTTAGAGAGTCAGAGAATTCTAAACTGGATAGGGTCTTACAAACAAAGGGCTCTTGGAGTGGAAGTCTTAGGAGATGAGTTCAGTGACTGTCTGAGAGTAGTAGAGCTCCAGGCCAAGCCACTCCCTGGTCACTGATTCTGGGTCCCAGCCATTCCAACCAGGAAGTGAATGATCACAGCAGGGGAGGGCTTTAAACTTCCTGAGGCTGGAGAAAAAAACCTGAGTCATTGTGGAAGTAATCTTAAGGCAAGAAGAAAACAGAAATTAGAAAAATAAGCGTCCTTTATTTCCTCTTGTTAACACATATGATGGAAAATGCTGATTACAAAAATATAAACCCTAAGTGTTGGTACTTTTTTAAAAAAAGTGGGATGTAGCATATTTTTTAAAAATTAAGCGTCTGTAAATTATTTGCTTTCTGAGTATAATATTTTAAGTTATTTTTAAAAGTCTTGATGCACACACACATACATGCATATGTTGGAAAAATATTGTTTTGCTTATGATTTAGAATCTGTGAAGGCTTGAAAGGGCCCATGAGTCTTCTCATCATTGAGGCGTTCTACGGAGGGTCCCATAAACAGCTGGTGGATCTGCTCCAAGAGTTAGAAGACTGTGTCCTTTATACCCTGCCTGCAAAGAAATGGCATTGGAGAGCACGGACGTCGGCTTTATACTTCTCCCAGAATATTCCCATCAGTGAGCAGTACAGGTAATTGGAGCTCGGGCTGCACCTTCAGCCTGTTTTTACTGTACGTGGTATAAGGATTTTGCTTCTGTTGGCATCTATGAGATTTTCGCCAGCCGTGGAATTGGTCAGTATGGCTACAATAGACCCAGCAGAGCAGGAGAGTTCATTTACACTCTGAGGACAGCTGGCTGGTAGAACAGTGGTCCCTTTAGAACCTAAAAGCCTTTTCTCATCTGTCTTGTGATGGTATCACATGCATGTGTGTGGGTGTGGATGACATTTTTGGCCTCAGAGGAGAGTTGATTTGGGGCACGTTTTTTGTTGGTGGTGTTCCATATCCTCCAGTGTCTCTTGTAGTGAGTGTGCTGTTTTTGGTTAATTTATTGTGTCTGCTCTGTACTAGGAGCTAAGGCTGAAAAGGCAGATGTGACCACGATCTGTGCCCTTAAAACTTGAAAGACTACTGAGGTAGAGATGGACTTGCAGGTGCAAAGTGAGCGTGAAAAATGGAGGAATTAATTTTGACTGTGACAAAGTGGAGGTGGCTTTCTAGAGCTGGTCAACCTTTGCTTAGTCTTCAGGGATGAATAGATTTGGGGCACGTAGGACTCAGTTCTGAATTCTAATCAGTTAGGAAGTGGGAACTAGGGGTACCCAGTAGAGATTCTTTTGGGACTAGAAAGATGAATGAGAAATAGTGATGACGTTTGATGGGGAACAAGTAGAATACTGAACATCCTGATCTTTTTATTCTCTGTTGGCATATACTGTCTTGTGTCTCCTGCTTGGTAAACAGTGGGAGATTATCCTCCAGTGTTTTATAGATCTGCTCTTCTTTTCATTCTGGGCCCTTCCGTGTAGAACGGCATTGGTGTAAGCAGCACTATTAATAATGGATGGGGAGACAGATTGTTGGAGACAGGGCACGTTGTGGGCTGCCGTGCTCACCATGCCTTCAGCAGCTGCATCTATCTGTTGCTGCTTGTAAGGTGGAACAGTCACAAGGGAGACAGTAGCTTGGGATTTAAATGTAGGTTACTGTTCTTCGGAGTAATAAGGGGGATTCAGAGAATAACCCATTTTGTGTATGAAAACCATGCATCACGTCTGAGCATTCAGATGGTCAGGTGGATTAGCAGTGAGCACTCGAGTCACTTTGCTTGGGATTATAAAGGTAAAATTCTGTTTGGAGACATATTAAGAATTTATTTTTCTAATCAAAAGTGTATTTTCCCTTCCATAATTTAATGTTTTATATTCTGATATCACTAAGTGAATATGGTTGATGGATAGTATTAGAAATTTCAATGAGTATATCAATATAAAAGTTCTAAGGGCAATTATAAGACTGTTGCTGTGTTATAATATGACTGTTTATAGTTGCTTTCACATCTCATTTAACTGTGTATCCTGGCACCAAATGTATTGTCTTACTTAGGGTCAAGTGATCCCGTTGACTTTATGACACGTTTTCATTTAACGTTATTTGATATAATGCATTTCTACAATGACTTGAACATTGAAACGAGCCATTTCTCTATTTGCTGTTAGATTTCATTTTGATTAGGCAGTTTTTCAGCATGAAATTGTTGTGTCACAAACGTATGTGTGTGGAGAGTGTGTGTGCAAACCCTCCTGTGCAATGGCTTCTCCACTGCCTGTGAGGCCCGAAGCAATGAGGATCAACATCACAGCGCTCGCTGAAGCAGTCTTCCTGGGGAAGTGGATTGCTGTAAGATTGTGCTGTAAAGGTTTACTCTCTGATAGTCACAACCTACAGGGCCCAGCAGTGGTATCTAAGATCTTTCAAGGTCGGTCATCTAAGCTGTGCAGATTAATCTAATCAGACTTCACTAAAAGATATACCTCACCAGTTGAACCAGAGTTATATTTGACCAGTGATAACTTATCTACTCTTTTGGAATACTTTTGGAAAAGTAGCAACAGCTTGAAAACTTACACTGAGTTAAAAAAATATGCTCACTCAACCCCACATTGAAGTGTAAGAAAAGTCTTTTGCTATAGCAGATAAATCTGATCTCCATGGAGACTTCTAAAGATATGAAGAGTTTTTGCCTCTTAGTTAGTTAACTCTCTTTGTACACTTGGGAGATGAAGTCATCACAATTCAGAAAGCACCAGTATTACATACTATGCAAAATTACTTGGAACAGGTAGGGACTGTGTCTAATGAAAGAGACCCTGAACATAGGTACACACATTATTTTTTTCAGCTTCTGTACATACAGTCATTATTGTCTTGAGCTTATTATGCAGAAAATATTTTATTACTAACAGAATAAATGCTTTAGCCTGATTACTCAGTTTGATTCTGCTTTATCTTGGTAGCTAGAAGAATACATCATGGGTCACATTTGGAGCTATTTAATTTTATCATAGATTACAAAAGCTCCATGGGTTATTTTTCCCAAAAGTAGTTGGTAATGATTGTTCCTGAGGTTATATTAAAATTTTCCCTTCGGAAACCACAAAATGCAGAAAAATGTCTCGAGGATAGGCCTTAAATTTCATATTCTGAAATGTATGAGTCATTTGTCCCAGGATTAGCACTTTGACTTTCTTAGATATACCTAGTGTAGGCATCAAAGATATTTCACTCATTTTTTTTTTCTTTCCTGAGCTGAGACAATCACTGTTACTTAAAATCATTTTTTTTCACTCTCAGCAGCTTGCAATTATATTTTTCATTCCATCCGAGGTACTGTAGCAGATTCTGATCATTGGCCACTTAACAGCCCTTCTTCCTTGTTAACAGAATCACACTTGTCTTTGGAGTGGCTAAGTACCCAGCCCCTGGGAGTGAGGCATGATTGACCTGAGTTGGTCATTATGATCCCATTCTCTGCCCAATTTTCCCAGCTTTCCTTGCAGTTAGTGCTGGTTAGTGACTAGGTTTTGGCAAATTAGACTTAAGTGGATAACTTCTGGGGGTTCTTCCAACAAAGTTTGTTTTGTTTTGTTTTTAGTTATGAAAGGAGGAAGCCATTTTTGTTTCCTGCATTTGACAGTGGTTGTGATGTCCACAACCATGACATGACAGGACGAGGACAAATTGCCTGGGCTGCCAGAAATGGCTGATGGAAGGCTGGAAAGAGCCTGGATTTGACTTCTATTTTGGGCAATAGAGCTACCTAGTCACCTGAAAACCTTTCATCTCTAGAAATGATTCATAAAGTGTAACAACTTTCCTTTAAGTCCATAGCTAAGCAAAGTAAGAGAGGATCTGAAGAAGGATCTGGAAATTAGAATGGTAGCTGGCCTTGAAGCTCTGGCTGCCTATTTTCATAAAGGGGACCGGTTAACTTAGGTGACATTCTGAAATGAAATATCGTACAGCTTTGACCTGAATTAGGAAGATTTCTGTGTGCTCTCATGGGAACCTCTCCAAGACATTTTCAGTGACAGAAACTAAGGTGCTAGACAATGTTATTGGTATAGAGAAAGGAGGTGATGGGAACAGAGCAATGGAAGAGTGCACTGGAGATGAATAAGAACTGGTCTGAAGATCAGCATGGCAGAGGAGGTCAGTACCCACCCGTATCCCTCCGACCTTCCCTTTCACGGCACCCTGGCCAGCTTCCCATGCCCGCGGGTGCAGCTCTTTGCCTGAGGGAGCAGCTGCTCTGCCCTGCACGCAGCGGGCTGTGAGCAGCGCTCCACCAATGATCTTCGCCCCTCGGATGAAATCATTCTGGTGTGTGTGCAGAAGAGGAATTGTTAGCAAAGATTCCTTAAAAACCCCGTAAGTCAGAAAATGTACAAGCGTAATTCTAAATAACTCCTGGGTCACAGGAGAAATCACAGCAGATAATAAATAATAGGACTGAATCATAATGAGCATATTGCATATCACAATGCGGGTGTATCTAAATTGACCGTCACAGCCACATCATCTTTAATAAATTTATTTTTATTATTTTTTACTTATGATATGCAGGCCCTCTAAAGCTTGTGACCCAGAGTAAGGACCCTCTTACTTGAATCTAGGAGTAGTATTGGGAAGGAAGGAGTAAAAAGAGTGAAAAATAGTGAAGTTGAAAGCAAATGAAAGTGGAGATGAAGAAACTAAGAGTTACTTTGAGATAATAAAATAGATAAACACAGGCATTATTTTTTTTTAATTTATTTTTTTAAGGCACAAATAAGTTTTGGAATTATGTAGCTGTAGACCTGTGGATATGGCACAGATCAATAAAAAGGGGAAATGCTCTTAATAGTTTTATGTCAATAGAGATGAAACCTTAGACAAAAGAGGGAATTTCTTAGAGAAACATAACTTACAAAACCTCACTTAAAATGAAACAGAGGGGCTCCTGGGTGGCTCAGCAGTTAAGCATCTGCCTTTGGCTCAGATCATGATCCCAGGGTCCTGGGATCAAGTCGCACACAGGGATCCTTGCTCAGCCGGGATCCTGCTTCTCTCTCTGCCTGCCACTCCCCTTGCTGTGCTCTTTCTCTCTGTCAAAAAAAAAAAAAAAAAAAAAGAAAAAAAAATCTTTAAAAAAAGTGAAATAGAAAGCCTGAATGGAATTATAGTGATTAAAGATCATGCATTAGCTAAAAATTTGCCTACTACAAGACTGAGGCTGGGTGCCTGAGCAGGGTTGGTTCACTGCACTGGGGCCTCCTTGCCTCTTTCGAAACTTGTGTTACATGAGATTGAGTCCCTGGTGTTCTAGGTTTTCTGTTTCTTGTACCCACACAAGCCCTAACTGTTAATAAATGCTGATTATCGTTATGATACCTTTTACTTCTCCACCCAGCCCCCCATTTCTCCCCCAACCTCCCCCCCCCCCGCTTTTTTTAAATGACCAAAGAGGGGCAAGGAAAGCAAGTAGTTGGATAGGAATTAAATTGAAAGACAGTTCAGTTGGATCAAGCAATGCCTACAGTGAAATTAGAGCTTACAGTGATATGTGGCTGTTGATAATTCTGTTTGATTTGCCATAGTCTTGAATGGTTTCATGATTGTGGCCTTTCACTAAGCAGGTTCTCTTTCAAGGAATGTGTGAATTTTTTTTCCTTCTTAAATTCCCTGTGAAAAATTGAATGTCACTTTCTTTGGGAAAATGAACATTTTTAGCTGATATGAATTACCTATGCATGTTTGTTGTTTGTAGGAGCCCCTGTGAATAAAGGTATGGCTAAACTAGTGGGTACAGGTGAATTAATACAGAAGATGGTGGTTTCTCAAACAGTTCTTTCGTAGATTAGTAATATAAATTTTTCTTTGCTTGACAGTTATGTCCTGTTTTGATTTGTTACCTTTTGTGAAAAACACAACTTTCTGAATAACATATTAATATTTTAATCATAAAAATTCTTTTATTAAAAGATGCATTTCTGAATAATTTAACATTATTTTCATTATGAAAATGCCTTTTTATTAGCGTCTGACATACTTGGGAGTATAAAAGTAAACGATGACTTAATAAGAATTTGTAGGTAAGTGGGTTTATAGGTAAGTTTGGTGTAGATAGGGCAGTCATTTGACATCTTTGTAGTAACCAGAGCAGGATTTCATGGGGTTAAGTGATAGTAATAATAGCTAACATATTGAACACTTACCATGTGGAAGATATTCTACAATCCTGGAAGCTCGATATGGTTTTCCTGGTTTTATGGAAGAGGAAACTGAGGCTTAGAAAGTGAAGATATTTGCAGTGGGTTACCCAGCCAGTGGTGGGTATGTGGTTGGAGTTCAAGTCTGGGTACCTACAGAGGCCATACAATGTTCTTGATAAGCTCATGCTCTTAATCACTATGCTATCTTAATTCCCTGCCCACGCAGGATAAACTAGTGAAGGGGATTAAGCCTAAGTACCTCTTGATTAAAAATATATGACTGAATTTTACTATTAGAAGTGGGTGTGTGCTTCTCCTGATCTTGAGCAGGATTATAGCTCTTGAATCTTGTTGGAGACTGAAGGTTGGAAACCTGGAGGCTTTCTAGGTCTGGGACTCTGTGATGTTCTCATTTTTCCTCAGGGCATTTGCTTTTTAGTTTTTGGCCGTAGAAATTATAAGTCATTTGAATTTTCTTCTTTTGAAATCCAAATAAAAAACGACAAACGGTGGATGCTATATAAAAATCACAGGGTAGGCTCATGAATATAAGCCTAACTTTCTCTAGGATGTTCACCTTCAGTCCTACATTATCCTCAAATGGGTCTACTCTGAAGTTCTCTACTTGGTTTATGAACTTGATAGAGGCAGCATTCCAGTACTGACTAGCTCACTTCCCATACAGCATTACCAGTTGTATATACTTGGGGTTTGGATGATGTTTCCACATCAGGTAAATAATATTGTCATTAGGTACAGTGTAGCATCCCGTAATCTCAGCAATATGGGACTGTTCCGTTTATGAGAATTGGTCTCGACCTTCCCCACCACTGTTGCCCACTTCACCAGCTTCCCTATCATAGGCTGCCTAATGGTGGGATTTTCTTTTGGGTTGTTTTCCTATCAGCCTTGCTCTCCTCTCTAGACAGTGCACACCAGAACTTTCCAGAATTTGCATAGCACTTAGAGCTTCATCCACAATATTTCCTCTCAATGAAATAGCTTCTGCGTGAGAGTAGCGTTTAGTTTAACCATCTGGACTTTATGTTGAAAACATAGCTGACCACAACACTATAGAGAGAGAATGATCCCGCAAACCAAAGAACTACTCGTTCAGTCAGTCTCGGTCTCTCTGCCTTTGGATGCTTCTTTTTCCTCTCTCTCTATTCTCTCTCTCCTTCATATCACACACACACATGTGCACACACACAAATGACTACTCTTAATTACTCTAGCGACTTCTTCACTGCAAAACTGGAAATTAACCCTGTTCCTGTGCTTCCTGAAGTTTGGTTCTCATGCTACATCTTTTTCTACTTTTCTTTACATTCCTTTGTCCATGCTCTTGGGAAGTAAAATATTCCAGTGTCAGGAAAAAAAATTTTTTTTTCCTGTTGTGGAGTTTGTAAGTTACTCTCACCACAGCTGCTAATTCAGAAGTGTTTGTGTTGGTAGTAGCATGCCTTGTGAAGCCACTGGTTCTAAGGAGTTAGGCATGGCAGGGCAACTTCAAGGGCAGGGTGGATTTTTCGCATGTCTTCTAGCTTATTAAAAAAAAAAATCACGTAAGAGTTTGTAACCCCCAAGTAAAGGTATATATACATATATGACATTATTTCTAAGAGACTGTGCATCTAAAAGACTGTTAAGGGTAAATCTCCCATATACTTACCTTTGAAATTTGACAGCTCTATTTTAAAAAGATAAACTGAATAGTTTATTACACTTTACAGAGGAGAGAAAAATCATTACTTTTAAGGAATGAAATGGAAAAGGCAGAAAATCCCCAACACCCCCAGATAGGTACAAGAGGTACTGTTGTGTAAAGGAGCTCTGGCTGTAGAATTAGGGCCTTCATAATTTTGCTTTTGGAAGCAATGTGCTTATTTTTGACCTAACAGTCCAAACTGTGAGTCTGATCTTAGAGTGCTTCTAATCTAGTTATTTTTAGGTCTTGAGTGTCTTCATTAGGGTTTATCTCCATGGCATGGAAAAAGCCATTAGAAAAGGAAAGGCATTTTTGTTGTATTTCCATCCCAACATTTTTTTGAATTTATTTATATTTGAGAAAGTTCTTCTGCTCTTACTAAAGTCTTAGTCAATGACAAGATGTTCTGCCTGTGGCGCTGTCTAGGGTGTGCACAGGTATTGATCTTAGACTTACTGTGTTTGGAGCCTCTGGAGCTATGATACGGATGCTCTGCTACCCTTCTTCAAAGTCTCCCCTCTTAAGGAAGCTTTCTAGTTTGCCTCTTTCCTTGAGATCCAATGTGGCCTCCTAGCTGCTTTTGGACACGTTGTCCTATCCATTGAATGACTAATTCTTGTCCAACTGTCCTTTGTTTATGGTCCTCTGTGGTTCACTCACATGATGAACCTGCTGGTCTCCTGACCAGCCAGCCTACAGAGAGACACTGTACGCAGAAGGCAGGAACTGAATCAGGCGTTGTGCTCACAAAAGAGCATTCATGTCCTCTTCATCCTTATATCTTCCTAAACAGAATCCTATATTCTCTTGAGTTTCTTCCTGTAAACAGTCTCTCCTGTATTTCTATTTGTTCACTGTCTCATGCTGGTAATAAAAATGTAACACTCCCCCATTTTAAGAGAAGTTCCAAGTGACCGAATATATGAAATGGAGAGGACTAGGCATGGGATGGTCTGGCCAGAAACCCCCCAGACTAATTATCTTTTGGCTCTTTTCCAAGTTGGTTTCCAGTTTTTCTTTTTTCCCATCAACATTGATTAAGGGCTTTTGCATTAAGAGACAATAACACTAATACTGGCAATGTCAAACCAAACATGGCAAATTTGGACATGGTAAGCATTTAGTAAACTCTGTTGACTGAAAGGATGCTTAGTCCTTTATCCACTTGCTAATACTCAGAGCCTTGAGGAAATGATCCCTGATTGAAAACCATCAGTGACTTTGTACTGTGTATGTAAAAATCCAGATTACATACTGGGTCTGCTCGGCCCTGCCCATCTCTGCAACTTTCTCTCCACCCCTGTCATCCCATTGGTCTGCTGTAGTAGTGACGGGGGGCCTGGTTCACTGGCTCTGAAACCTCAAGGTCTTTCCTGCCTCAGGTTTTCTCACTACTTGTTGGTCTCTTAGCTGGCCACGCTACTTCATGCCACTTCCCTAGACCCTCTGCTTATTTTTCCCTCTCTTTTAAGTCTGAGCTAACATTTCACCTGCTCTGAGAGGCCCTCCTTGACTACCATATCAAAACCAAGCCCTCGTGGGACGCCTGGGTGGCTCAGTTGGTTAAGCCGCTGCCTTCGGCTCAGGTCATGATCCCAGAGTCCTGGGATCGAGTCCCACATCGGGCTCCTTGTTCTGTGGGGAGCCTGCTTCTCCCTCTGCCTGCCGCTCTGTCTGCCTGTGCTCGCTCTCTCTCTCTCTCGCTGACAAATAAATAAATAAAATCTTAAAAAAAAAAACAAAAACAAGCCCTCGTGTTTCTGTGTTCTTTTCCTTTCCTCTGTGATTATTATTATAGTTATTACTATTATATATTTATATAAATATATAAAAAATATAAATATAAATATATAAAATATATAAACATTTATATAAACGATATTATAATATATAAAAATAATACATATTATGTATATAATATATTATATATAATATAGATAATATAAATATATAAATATAAACATTTATATAAATGATATAATATTTATACATCATTATAACACAATGATTATTATTATAGTCATCGTGATTATTTTGTTTGTTTGATTTTTTTTTTCCCCCTTTTTCTTTATGCCACAGGTTTTGGGATGATATGTGGCATATTTGTCTTCTTTACCCAGGACCTAGCATGCTGCCTTGTAGATAGCTGTTATTGAGTCAATATGGTTGAATGAATGATTCCATACCTGTGTGTTTGAAAACACAAACAAAATATGGCTGTAATTGACTTTGCTAAACTGCTAATTTTTTCCTGCTTTGGGCACTCCTCCTTTCCTTTGTTTCGGGGTATCACCTCTTCTACACAGAACTGCTTAGAGACATTTAAGGGCCTATGTTCCTCAGTTTTATGGGATTAAAATAAAGAATTCCATACATTTTACTCACTTTTATGGGTTATATTAATCACAGGGTGAAATTAGTCATTGTCCATTATGTAAATTTTGATAAAAGAAAATATAATTTTCTGGAATTTCCCCTGTATAAAAGTGTTTCTAGGAAAAAAAATATATTTTTCAGTTCAGGAAACTTTATAGAATCTACAGTATACCTGTGATATTTTGTGAAATTTCACCTGATTGTATTTTAAGGCTTTTTAATTTTAGCTGTGGCCACCCATGAACAGTGTGGCCTTTTAATTTATAGTGTGGAAACTATGGGATAAATGAGAGATTAGAATTTGGCTCAAAGATATATTTTGCTTGGCCACTGCAATTACTTAAGCAGTTTTAAGTTTTTAATACTTTTAGACAGACATTCTTTGTATTGGTCACAATAGCATAACTAGTTGCCATTGTTTTATACTAATGTGCTTCTCAAGTTTATGTTACTTAACTGATCTGTTTAGGTCGTTGTGTTTGTAGCTTCTGGCTTAGAACTTGTCCGAGAATGAATCTTTAAATACTCTTTAAAAAAACACATACATATTTGTATGTATGTGTTTTTATATATATATTTAAATGTACATATACATAAAAGAATTTACTAAGAGAATATGAATCACTTGTTTGGAAGAAATGACATATTATACTACAGAAACCAGCAGTCCTGGGTTTTAATCTCAGCTCTGCCATAAATTAATTGTTTAGCCTTGGAAAAGTCATTTTTTAACATCATAATCTTATTTTTTTCACTTGTAACTGAAAGTTTGGCTTCATCTATTGAGTTCCATGATGTCATTAAAAAGGGATTAAAGTCAAGATCAAGATTCAAGAAATTTTGGGTCGCCTGGGTGGCTTAATTGGTTAAGCATCTGCCTTTAGCTCAGGTCATGATCTTAGGGTCTTGGGATCGAGCCCTACATTGGGCTCTCTGCTCAGCACAGAGTCTGCTTGTCCCTCTCCCCCTCCTCCTCCCCACCATTTGTTCTTTCTTTCTCTCTCAATTTCTCTCTGTCTCTCAAATAAGTAATAAAATCTTTTAAAAAAAGAGAGATTCGAGAAATTTTCACACAAAAGACAAATTCAAGGTGCCTAGGTGGCTCAATTGGTTGGGTGTCCTGCTCTTGGTTTTGGCTTAGGTCATGATCTCTGGGTTCTGGAATGGAGCCCCATGTGGGGGTCTGTGCTTAGCATGGAATCTGCTTAGGATTCTCTCTCTCTCTCTTTCTCTCTCTCTGCTTCTCAGCACCCTGAACCCTCTGCACACAAACACACACTCTCTCGCTCAAATAATAAATAAATAAATTTCTAAAAAAAAAAAGACAAATTTGTACTCTCTCTCATTCAGCTTTGTTATAAACCACAGCTTCATTTAATACAGGATTTATTTTATCTTATTTGTGTATCTCCTTGAATTTTCAACTTTTATCTTTAGAGACTTTTGGGGAATAATTCTTTCCAGTAGTGCTTCTGTCTTTGGAGTCGCTCTGATGTGACTTATTATTAGTTTGGAACTCCTGTTCCAGCCTCAGCATTTTATGATTGTTTGCCTTTTCATGCTACTGTCTGTCTCGACAGGTCATGGAACAACATGGACACTAAATACTGGACCCATACATTGAACACTCTAGAACTGACATGGAATAATTAGTACTGCAGTGAGGGCAGCAGTCACCATGGAAGGACAGAGGAGGGGGTTTATTTCTCATTCAGCAAATTCTGAGGTTCAACTAAGAGGATGTTATAGATTTTGATAGATGGAGATGAAATATAAAAGTGCTGTAGGAGAAGGAAGTATTGTGTACAAAGGTACTAATGCAGGGAAAGTTGGAAAATGTAATCTCCAAAATCTTGGTTTAGTATGAACATATTTTGAGGTAGGAGGAGTTGTGGGACATCAGTTTGGGATGATAAGGCAGATTTCGTCTAATTTGTGTACACCCATGAATTCATGGGTAATAATTTGAGAAGCTGATACTTTAGACTATGAGTATCTTTATTTATTGCAGAACTTTATTTATTGTACATAGTAGAACTTTATTTATTGCACATGGTAGAAACCCAATTCAAAATCACTTAAACATAAAGGAAAATGTATTTGGGCCACCATACAACTGAAATTTCCAGAGTGGTTGACTCTAGGCACTGCTGGATCCAGTAGTCAGTGATATCTTTAGACATTTTTATCTTCTTGTCTCTACTTTCGTCTGGCTTGACTGTATTCTGGAGCAGCCTCTCTCCATATGGATCTCCCCCAGAGCTAAGTTTATATCGTACCAGTTTAGTTACCCTTTTTGAAAGAGAGTACCTCTCTCAGCAGTTCTAACTAAAGTCCCAGATTGACTGAAATGACTTTCTTTAAAAAAAAAAAAAAAAAAAAAAAATCACATGATCTCTGAGCTGTGAATTTGGCAAGAGGCCCCTAATATTGTGATTGGCCAAAATGGGGTCAACCCAATTCAAACCATATGAATTGAGTACCAGAGAGCAAAAGGGAAATTATATTGCTGTTATTTGAAGAGGGAAAAACAATGTTTTGTAGGCAAAAAACATGGTGAGTTCTACAGTCATTCATGGGAATGAGGTAAGGTAAACTGCGCAGAGAACAATTATTATAGCCCGGTAGTAATGGAGACCATGGATGAGGGTAGAAATGGTCAATGGATCCTAAAATCTAACGGAGAAATAGTTTCTGAAGAAGAACAATGATAATAGGAATGGAAAGTAGTAAAGGACCTAGCAATATGAATGAAATTTGTTTTGAAATGGATAAAGAGATTAAGAGGTCAAAACTTCCAGTTATGAAATAAGTAAGTCACAGGAATGAAAAGTACAGCATAGGGAATGTAGTCAATAATAATGTAATAGACTTACTGCCGTGAGCCTCTTATAATGTATCTAATCACTGAGATACTATGTTGTACACCTAAAACTAATATTATATGTCAACTATACTTTAATTGAAAATTTAAAAAATTAAAGAATTTATGTTGTTTGCATTTCACTAGTTAGAAAATTTGTCGAGGATCTGAACTTAAATTTATCTTTGTCTTGTCTGTGAGAAAAGAACTTGAGATACAAATTAATTTAGTCTTAGAGATCATACTTAAACTACTTTGGTGGTTATAATTATTTTTAAAATAGCTTTGTGAATTGTAATTCATTCCTATTAGCCCATTAAATTGGATCAGTTGGTTTATTTTGGCAGCATTTTAAGTTACTCCATGTACTTAAAAATAGCAAAACTTCCTTTTCTTTAAAAATGTAATATAATACTGCTTTTTTTCTATTAAAATAAAATACTATGTATATATAATGTATATGACATATACATATACGTGCATGTGTGTGTATATCTCATATAATCACAATTAATCAGGAAATGATTGATTACCTGGTATCAACTTTTCAAACTTATCTCCCCTCTCTCCTCCACTAGAATCAGGTATTAAATGCTTCTGTAGCATTCTTAGATTATACTAGATCTCAGAATGAAAATGAATGAGTAAATTGTGGCTGCTCTCCTACTTAGTATCCAGTTTAGAAAAGCAAGCCTCTTTTTCAGTGGTCTGAACTGGTAACACATGCATTTGAAGAATATATCCTGTGTGCCAGGCACAAATAATAAAAATGTGAATAAGGCAGTATGCTTTAGGAACTAAATTTCATCTCTTGGCTATAGTTCTGTTTCTTTCTCTCCTTCTTTCAGGTTTTTATTTATTTTTGTAGTAGTATTTGGACAATGTTCACTTGAGTCAACTTTTCTAAAGCAGTCATAAGCTAAAATGTTTCTAGGGAAATCCCCCACACTTAGTAACCTGTCTTTTAGTACAGTAGTAGATCTGAACTATAGGGGATTTTTAGCCCACAGTTTCTCTGTGTATCCAAGATTGAGATAGATATTTATTTGTAATACAAACTGTTTTGATGGGCTCTAAGATTTTCAGAAAATGTCACTGGGGGGAGAATGTGAGCTAGCTTTTGTCACTTTTTCCCCCTTCATCATAAGCTTTTAAATACAGTGAAAAAAAATTTCATGAAATCTGATTATATTAAAGACATTTATTATTTATGTGTCTCTCTGTGTGTGTAGCATTTTTATTTTGGGTTTTTCATTCAGATGTAGTGATTCTTAGCTTTCATTTTGTAACCTTGCTGAGTTTCTTCAGTTTTCTCAAAGGGAATTTGTAACTTTTTAAAACAGAAAAACATCAACTCACTTTTATTGAGAAAAATGTTTTTCTATACATAACATTTATAAGAGGATTGTTGCCAAGAAACCAAGCAGTAGCTTAGTGCCATTGCTGTGAAGGTTTAGGAGTCCTTGACACTTGGCAATTGGTAGAAATGAAGAGACTGTAACTCGGGAGTTCATAAGGAGCGATTAGTAGAACTATGTGATCATTTTAATAAAAGTATTCTTATTTTTGCCAGGTGTCCAAAGATATTTAATGATAGTCCTATTTTATTTGCACTATTTTTTGAAAACTATAAGAAAACAGAGGTTCAGAATTGAGGTCATATTTGCTCTGAAATTTGAGTAATGTTTATTAGGTAGGTAGCGTTTATGTAAGTAATTATTTTCGTTGTCTGATTTTGGTATTTAGAAATGGGAGAACAAAGATGTCACATATGTAGGAATCTACACATGAAGTAGGAATAGTGGCAGTTTTATAATTGAGCTACCTGGAAAACATTTGAGCTTTGGAAACCTGATCTTAATACTTGTATTTTTTCAATCACTTTTATTTTAGATAAAATGCTGGCAGATGGTAGTGATCCACTTGAGCAGTGCTGAGTTTTCTTTATTTTTTTCCCCTGGAAAAAAGCTTCCAGAAAACTTTTGTTTTTTTTAATATGTGCAGCATGCATATGTTTTACATGTATTAACCATTATTAAAAATGCAGTTTGTAATTAGATGTCTGAAGCTGAGAGGAGCTGTGGCGAAGACCAGCCTTTTAGAAAATCACTGAAAAAGAAAGTTTTGATGAATAGGCTCTTCATTTTTGCTGTTGCATCCTTCAGCCTCTCTGGCCCCAGAACTAAGGAATTTACATTATCGATGTTTCTCAGCTATTTCGTTTTAGGATGTCACTGGATAATGTCATTTTTGATGAGAAACCCTTAAGTTATTGATGATGTCAAAACTTGGAGAATTCAGATATTTATATTCTATTATTACCTCTTCTTTATTATGGCAAAGAAGTTAATACTTCTGTTACTTAAGGATTTAAGCTTTCGGTGGACCTAAATAGTTATAAACTTGATGTCTCAGATGTTAGGAAAATTGTAGGTAATCTCTAAAGTAATATATTATATTCTGTTTTTTTTTTTTTTCCTTTCCTTTTTTTTTTTTTAACTTTTTAAAATGTAGGGGGCGATGGGGAAATCCCTTCTCTCCAAGTTTATCTACAGTGAGTCACCTGAAGTCTTCCTTCTAATAGAGTATAATGAAAAGGTGCCATTTGAATCAGTATTTCCATATTTGCAATTTAGAATATTTAGTTTGTACTTATCAACATTCATCTACATTTCTGTTTTACTTTTCATTTTGTCATACAATATTTTTTCAGCTGATTAGCACACCTAACCAAGAGTGACTTCTGGTTTTCATTGACATGAACTGTCCGTTGTTCTCCCACTTATTTTACCTTACTGACTGCTGTGGTGTTTGTTTGCAGCTCCAAACCACAGATTAGGCACATGTATATTAACTCATTCTGACACAAATATTAGGCCACAATGTGAATTCCTTCAATGTTTGGGCATTCCTAGGAACATATGATGGGTTTTCATTTTCTCTTTTGTGCCCATTTAGACAGTATTACAGAGTAGCTCTGACAGAGGGAAAGAGAACTGAACTAGAAGTTGGAGGAGTCAACTTCAAGACCTAGTTCAGCTGCTCACTTGCATAAGGGCAAATCACTCATTGTCTATCTTCATCTACAAAATGATGACAATTACAAATAATATTCTTCCTGTTTATCTTTAAGATTTGTTATGAGGCTCAAATGAGATAATGTCTTAAGAATATCATGTTAACTCAAGAGTAAAGATATTATTGTAAAGTTTGAACAGTTTTAGGTAGAATTTGTACTATTCTTCTGTGTGTCTGATTTTCTCTGAGTATTTTTTTTTTTTTTAGTTATTCAATCTGTAGACTTTAGTTTGTCTGTTTTAAAATATAAGTAAAGAGAGATGACAAATTTATGTTTTAAAATGTAAGTAAAGAGAGATGACATAATTTTTTTTTTTTTAAGATTTTATTTATTTGTCAGAAAGCGAGACAGAGAGAGCACAAGCAGGGGGAGAAACAAACTCCCTGCTGAGCAGGGAGCCTGATGTGGGACTGGACCCCAGAACCCTGGGATCATGACCTGAGCTGAAGGCAAATGCTTAATGTACTGAGCCACCTAGGTGTCCCAAATTAATTTTTTTCTCCCCCCCCCCAAATTAGTTCTTTAATAAGAACATAATGTTTGAAGAGTATCTGGCCCAAAGCCACAGTGTGCTGCTACATTTGTTCTTCCATCAGGTGGTTTATAGTGAGAGAGTAGGAAGAAATTGTAGAGGAGGTATTTTTTGTAGATTTTTAGCCTCCAGTTTCTTGCAATTCTGGTATCAATTTTGAGTTATAGCTAAATAACAACAATCAATGAAATATTTTAGTGGGTAGTGATAATTAAAGTAGTGGTCAGATTTATATTTTTGTAATTGGAAAAGTGAGTTAATAATTAACTATTTATTCATTTTCTTCAACTAACATTTGTGTAATGACTCCTATTCTATAAGGCATTTTGTTAGGTACTTGATTAGAAAGTGTATTGAAAGAATGCTTGTTTATGAAAAAGGCAAAATGGAAGGTGGTTCAGTTGCATCCTTACTGAGTAATGACTAAAGTGTTCTTAAAGAGAAGACAAGATAAACTGTTGTCTCTTGGATCTAGAGTTGTGATAACCCTTGGTGCTTTCTTATGGAACAGTGGCATTTCCTATCCCAGTGATAAAATGATTGTGACTTTCTAACACAAAGTAGTTATTTCACATATATGGCTTCATCTATTTGTTTAAACCCCAAGGAAAGGAATTATGTGAATATTGGAACATGCAGAATTTTTACATTAGTTTTAATAAAAAATAACGGCTGAACATCATAACTGCCAAAAATTTTGATAAGTGGAAATAAATGTTCTAATATTTTTCTTGAAGTTGATATGAATGTTAGGAAACATAATAAAAACTTCTTTTCTTGTTCATAATAGAAATGGCCATTTTAGGTCAGCTGTGTCACTGGCTACCATATTAGTAGAGATCATTTAGCTTGAAAATATCTTTAAAACTTAAATATGTCAAAAGCTTTGTATTAATAGATAAAATTTTTGAGACCTCATGAATATTAGTTTTGCATTTTTTTTTTTCTGCAGGAATAAGCTTTCCTTCTTATTTCTTTCAAACATCTCTGAACGCATTTTTAGCCTTGAGAATTGGGGATGAAGGTAATATGTGCTTCAGGAGAATCGGAGAAGCATTTGACTGGCCTGTTACACAGAGTGACATCTAGCCTACTCATTCAACCCACTTTTTTTAGGCATTCTATTTAAATTGCTGCTTATACCTAGTAAAGGAGTGAACCTCAGATCAACACTCCCAACTACTCTCAAGCCTGCTTTTCAGTTCCCTCCTTCCGGATCATTCAAAGTCCTCTTTCCACCCATTTCTTTTGCCCTTCACTTCCAACATTTCACCAGAGCGGCTCACTAAATAACAATTCTGAATAGTTATTAATAATGCTTTAGATTTTGTCACTGCTAGACAGTATCACTGATTCCATTCTACTTGGACACTGTTAGGAATGGTGTGGAAATGGCCAGTCTGTGAATGAGGGAAAAGAGAAAAATCTATAAAGTAACAGATAATTAGCTCATGGGTTTTTGAACAAGTGAAATTCAAAAGCGAATATCCAAAGTATATTTTAGGGTTACTTTGGTGTCTTATGATATTTAATATTGTCCTTTCCTTGAACTTTTAGAAACAAATATCATCATAAATTTGCCCAGGAAATATTTTGTTACTGTTTCTGAGTTCCCTGAGGGCAGAGGCTTTGTCTTTTTCACAACTATTCCCAAGGTCTATTTCTTAGTGTTCAGTGAATATTTGTTGGATTAATGAATAAATAATGATACTAAGGAATGTCGATAAAACTTATAAGGCCTATACTTTTTGCTATGTGCAGTGTTTCAGTCATATTTACTTACAGTTAAGAGATACATAGAAGGACAAGGCTAGCTGATTTTACTATTTAGCAGATGATTTACATATTTTACAAGTTTATATGCTCCCTATTTTCTTTTCTTCTCTGTTTTCTTGTTCTACCCATTACAGTGCCCTGCGTATGGTTCCTGCTTAATACTTTTTTTTAAATGTTTGCATGTATATTATGCTTTACTTTTGTATAATTAACAGATCTCTTCTTATGTAATTAACTTTCCAGCACAGTGAATAAAGTAGCTATTTTAGTGGTTTTCACTTTTCTGTTTTGAATTTTTTTTTCAAGTAGCAGAAGATAGGAGTTTAATGAGTTTAAAGCACATCAGGTAGAATTTGAAGTGATAAACAGGAGCTACAAGATGGTAATACTGAGACTTTCCTTTCTCTATGGTATGATGGCAATATATACAAAATGGTTACCAGTTGTTAGTTTACTGGCAGAAAAGCTTTCGAGAGTACAAATGCACTGAGAGAAGTTGGTTTCATGAGACATGAACTCCCTATGAGGTATTAAACTCAGGACTCTTTTAGAAGTGTACAGATTATGATGAAGGAAGAGAACAGTAGAGGAATGATAATAACTTATGATTCCTGGAGGTTCACCTGTTGGCAGTGATACCAATTTACATGGTCTGCTTTGTAGGAAGAGTATATCACTGTATCTTTTCATAGAGTATTGCTTGACCTTTGTAGCCCTTTGAGAATTTTCAACCATGCCATATTAGGATACCCTCCCAATTCATCCTTTCTTTTTCATTTATTTACTGTGTTCCTTCACATCACTGAAAACTTTGTCATTGTCTGTTTCTTGGAAATGTCATCAATTTGACCATCCTCTTGTCCCTTCCTCTCTATTAATATATTTTCTTATCAAAGAAAGGCCTAAATTGCTTGCATTTCAATTGAATATACTGTATATCTTTTTTGCTTTTATAATCATCTATTTACCACCATTTAATAGATAAGGAAACTGAGGCCAAGAGGTTAAATTATTTTCCAAACACTAAGCAACTAAGTGGTAGAAATGAGATCCAGCCTAGTCCTCTGTGACTCAGTAGCTCAAGCCCGTAACTGCTACTCGCCATCACTTCTCCTCTGACAGGTCTTGTGCTGGTAGCCTTTGCTGCCTTCCCCTGATAAGAACCATCACCTCTTGGTATACAACTCGGGTTCTTAATCATATATACATAACCATGAATTCCTCTCTTCTGTAGAGGATACACTTTCCACATAGGGCAAGATACCATGGAATGCCTTCTCTTCCAATTTAACTTTCCCTCGTAAATTTCTCTTCATCTGTTTCTAGTACCTTGGATACACTATCCTACTTCACCATCCTGCTGTCACCACATCCCCAGTTTGAATTAGATACCAGTCAGCGTGCTTATTCTGACATCGTGGTGCTAAAGAAGATGCTCTTAAACAACCATGTGTTGGATAGGACCTGGTCCTCATAGCTACAGCTGATTGCGGATGAGATGGCTTGTTACCCAGAAACAGCCACATCACAGCTAGGCATGTAAGCTGTGACATGGTCTTCTGAGAAAAAAATCACTTAAGCCAGTTGGATTCTTTTCTTGGGGATTTGAATGAAGAAATATAGATAAACTGGGTCAGTCAGTGGTAGGATTTGTAGGCTAAGGATCCTGAGGCGGGACCTGGAGAGTCCCTAATGGGTCATATGTCAACTGAAGTTGTAAGAGAGAAGAAACTATCAGGAAGCAAAAATAGATAAAGGAAAACGAAACAGGTGCCGAGAGGGAGGAGATGCCATGAGAAAGATAGCCTGTATCCTGTGTGAAGGAGGTGTACAGAGAACAGCTGGTCCCCAGACCTCCTCTAGATAGCTTCTCAGTTCTTGTCTCAGTTCTTATGGGAAACTTCACTGTATTTGAGATAACTTCTGCCCCTGTTTCTTGGTCTTCAGAAAGCCTGGCATCCAGTGATTATTAGTGACTTACTGAATTATTTCAGCTAAGATGAAGTCCCTGGAATGCATACTTTCTAGATATGATTCTACCCATGTTATGTTTGGTCTGTTATAAAAGGTGCGTTTTGATTTCCTTTGCTTCAGCCATCCCCCCGGCAGTTTTCATGAGTAATAGTACCTTGGGATCGCCCTAATTCAATTATCAAAAGATTTCAGTCACTGCTAGTTATTTTTCTAACAAATAAATTCTTACTCATGTCATTAAAGAATGACCACCCGGTCCTTTCCTTGGGAGGGTTCTATCCATCTTAAGTATATTCTCTATTTTGTTCAAGATAACTTGCTTACCATTGGCACACTATGTTTCCTATGATTGACGGGAACGGATGAATGGCCACATTACAGATTAATTTAAACGCATACACAAATAGAGGGAATAGATGATGATATTTTTAACCCTTTAACAATTACGCTTGAATGCCTAAACCTTGTTCTATGTAAACTCTGCCTAGTTCTTTCCCGATCCAGATTATATTGAAGTAGATTGCATACATTTCATTTGTAGCTCTATGTATTTCACTGGGTACTTCTAAAAGATAACCTTTCTTAAAAAATAAAACATAACTGCACACCATTATTACCCTGATAAAAATCCTAAGTAATTCCTTAATATCATTAAATACTTCTCACCTTAAAATATGGTATTTCCCATAAATATGACCATATTATATCATAAAGAAAGGGGAAGGCACTCTCCCGGAGTCCAGACCATGCTCATGATGCTGTGTATGAATGGTTCCCCAACAATAGCTACCTTGTGTTCACAGAGCTGAAGTATGATGCTTCTTATTTGAGGAATGATAAATCACTGTTGATTTAGTGGCTCATTTAGTGTCTTTAATGCTTTGTATTCACTTAGTTTTCCTCTGTATCTTATAGGTTGCATTGCATTATAGAAATGATGCTCTATGGCGTTGTGCAGAAGAAAGCCTGTGCTGCCGCAGGGGGCAGCCCTGCTTATACTTGGGCCCTGGGCATCGACCTTTATACTTAAATACCTTTTAAGTCTTTCTAGTATGCAACCAGCATTGAGAATGCTGGTCTAAAGTGTACTATCTGGACTTAGTATGAATAATATTATTATCTATTATAATTTTCTTCACCAGTTCAAGATTATAAATATAAACATAACTCAGTCATTTTGTTAGATTTGTTTCACTTGCTGGGTATTTCCTTTCCTTTTGTTTTGTTACTTTTGAGGGATAATTATAGTAGTATGAAACATTCTGTCCACATAAAAGCTTATTGAAGAGGTTAAATATTCTTGCTAATTAAAGAAAACACTAATTGGACAGATTGCTGTTTTATATTAGTAATCTTAATTTTTAATCAGAGCACAATTTTTTTAAGGAATGTTACGATCTTACACTTTTTTTTCACTAATTGAGTGACTTAAATATTCAGATTATTATTATTATTTTTGAATAGTTGGTTTGTGGATGGGACAGAAACAAGATGCAAAAATTCCTTGCAGTATCATGAGATTTATAACTCTCAGTCCTTATCCATACCTTTATTGATCTCTAAATCGTCTAAATATCTATCTACCTACCTAGGTACAGTTATTAATTTACCCAGCAAAATATCATTAATTTTCTTTGCACTTTTCATAATTCTACTTATACATTTGACATTCGTATGTCAAATCTTACTTGGTAGGAAAGGAAACTGACATGTTCAGAAGCCAAATGGTTTCTCTGTTTTCAAAAAGCAAATTGGTAGGGTTGGTTAAAATAGTAGACTGTAGTTTATCTCATTCAAAAGCATTACTTTTCAGTGTCATGAAAGCTTAAATTTTAAAAATATTAGGTGTCGCCCATCGTTTGGTTTCACTAAAACAACGTGTTTTCAGGAATTCTTTTAATAACTTTTAATTTGCTTGGCAATCTTTTATTGCACCAATGTTACTCTCTATATTAGTTTCCCAAGGCCTCTGCAACAACAGAATTTATTCTCTCACAATTCTTGATGCTGGAAGTCCAAAATCAAGTGTTGGTAAGACTGTGCTTCCTCTAAGGGCTCGAGGGAAGAATCCTTTCTTGCCTTTGGCTACCTTCTGCTGGCTCCCTACAGTCCTTGGCATTTCATGGTGTGTTGCTGCATCACTGCAATCTCTGACTCTGTGGGCACATGACCTTCTTCTCTGTATCTCTCTGTTCCTTTCCTCTTTTTATAAGGACAGAAGTCACTGGGTATGGAGCCCACACTTATCTAGTGTGTCCTAACATAACCTGATTACATCACCAGAGACTATACAAATAAGGTCATATTTAAGGTACCAGGGGTTAGGACTTGAATGTATCTTTTCTGATACACCACCATCCCACTGCAGCCCAGTATACCATCATCCTTGAATTCACTGTGTTTTTGGGTGCCTGTTACTTGCTAGGTGTTCACTAAATTTTTACTAAATAAAGGACTGCCTGGTGCCGTCATATGCATGCAGTAAGGCAAATTATAGTCATTATTTCTGGAACTAGGACAGTAAAAAATCATACAGCCCATTCGTTCCATGTAAAAGATGATGTGTTATCTTTAGTTTATTGGTAAAAGCAACGAAGAAGTTTGAGTGACTTGACTATAATCACATAGATACTGTCCACTGGGTGGTAGGTACAAAATTTTTATTGTTTACCTGATATTATAGTCTACTGTGATACCTCCTTTTTTCTTATTAATTAGTGTTTTTAGATTAATACCTGACATTGAGATGACATGACAGATATTAACATAGTTAGGACTTCAGAGCTATTCTAATCAAACTGCTGTTATTTTACATCCGAGAAAACAGAGGTCTGAAAAGGTTAAGTGAGTTGTTGAAAACCAGGGGTAGGTGATGACATTTCTGGGTGGATCCTGAGTGTTTAGTATTGAATTCTATAATTTGAAACTAATGTGGCAAATTTGAAAGCACCTAAAAGACACTGATAAAAATCGATAACAAGCTTGAAAATAAATACTGAAAGAATTTGAAATAATTTAAAAGCAAAGATAAGGGGTGATTTAATTAATCAGCAATATTGTTCTCTTGCCACTGAAGGCAAATAGAAAGAAAACAGTCTCAAACACCAAGAAAAGCAGATTCAGGTTTATTTTCCAACTGGAAAGACTGACAGTGGGATTGTTGAGAATTGTCATGGGAAATTTGAAAAGGAATGAACTCAAAACCGAACGAAAACAAAACCCACACAAATCCACTTATTAGTCTAGTCCTACCTGGAAATTTCAAATTTTTTTCAGATCCACTTCTTTGCATACTTTACTTCTTGACTCAGGCCACATCAGTACTTCCCTCTCAGAATGCAACTTTAAATTTATTTTACAAGGTGAGATTTCCAACCACTGTAGTCACAGTCTTCAGATCCTTGAATCTGTGGCTCCTCGGTGCCTGGTTTTTTTGTTTCCTATAACACAGGACATGATGTAAATGGAGGCTTTCGATTCTCTGACCTCCAGATTACAGCATAGTATTCATACATCAGACTTCCTCTAGATGGATCAAAATTTTGTGTCTCCTTGATGCCTTCCAGGGCTGAGGGCAGAAGGAGGAATGCGGTATTCCTGTCTACTGTATTGGTCCATCCTCTTCTGGGTTCTGACATGGCTTTGGCTCGTTGATGGCTTTTCCAGCTGTGAATGAGTGTCACGTCTCGATTGATTTGAATACCTCTTGTTGAGTCGGTTCTGTGACTGACTTTCTTTATGTACTGGATGCTCTGACAAAATCATTTTGCCTGCATGTCACTTGTATGTAACTTCATGCTCTTTTCTATGGACTGCCTTTCTTATGTCTTTGCCTTCCCTTTTTATAAATATAAGCAATTATAAGCTCGTAAGTTTCTATTTTACTTTATTTTAAAATATAATCTAACCTCTTTTCTCCCACTGGCTTTTACAAGCTATCTAGAAACAATACAACTCAAAAAAAAAAAAAAAAAGAAAAAACCAAAATAAATAATTAAGCCTTGCTTGTTAGTGACTGTACATTTAAGTGGCTCTCCTTGGCTTGGAAAGGAAGACAGTTGGCAATCAGAAGGTTCTTAAACCTTCCTCTTCCTATTGCATTCAGTGAGAATTTCTTAATACCAACCAATGTTTAACATCTTAAGGCAGCGGCTCTGGGGACTTCAAAGGCAATTATGGTTATTAGCCCTCTTTTTAGTTGTCAAACAGGGTAGCAACTGCCTGTGTTAAGCATTAATTAAGAAGAAAGTGGACATGATGGATTAATTTGGGCCAGTTCAAAATACCAACCATCTAGGCTTTCTAGCTGGTGTCTCTGATGGAAAAGTTAGAGAAATTCTTCATTACTTAATTCTACTTATACTTTGTAGGTGTCAGTGTTGGATTTTCTTTAAAATGATAGCTAATCAAGAGTTATACAGACCCCCAGTGGGTAATTATCAAGCCTATCAATACAGATCCATGTATAGCCTAATGTATTTACTTTCAGTGTTGTCATTTATTAGCCATAAGATTTGGGAGAAATAGCTTAATTTTTCAGAGCCTCAGTTTTCCTGCCTCTTTTTTTTTTTTTTAAAGATTTTATTTATTTATTTGACAGAGAGAAATCACAAGTAAGCAGAGAGGCAGGCAGAGAGAGAGGAGGAAGCAGGCTCCCTGCCGAGCAGAAAGCCCGATGCGGGGCTCGAACCCAGGACCTGGGATCATGACCTGAGCCGAAGGCAGCGGCTTAACCCACTGAGCCACCCAGGCGCCCCAGTTTTCCTGCCTCTTAAGGGGTTGGGTGAGCCTGGTGGTGGTGTATTAAGGTGGGTATTAAGGAGGGCGCGTATTGCATGGAGCACTGGATGTGGTTCATAAACAATGAATCTTGGAATGCGGAAAAACCAAAATTAAATTTAAAAAAATGGGACAAATATACTTAAACCTTGTAGTATAATGTATGTAAGGAACCTAATGTGGTACCTGGCTATGGGGCATACAGAAGGTACAGTATTTTTTTATATTTGTATTGCAGTGTATAGTTTTCTCACTTACTATATCATCCCATTGCATCCCTTCTTACATACAATGCCATTCCCTTTCAACTGAAACTATGAAGCGGTCAGAAAAGATGGTGACCTTTCTCCTATATAAGAAAGCTGTTTTAGAGAATGATTAGTCCACATGGCTATTTATGATTAGGTTTTCTGATTCCTAGACCCCCGAAAGCATTATCCTTTTTCCCACGTTATTTAAACTTCTGACTTCCTCCTTCCCTCATTTAAGGTTCTAGCTATAGGGGGAAGGGGTTAAAGGGGCCAGGGCTTTAATGGAATTCTTGGTGTCTTTAAGTCTGTATGCAAATGAAATAACAGATATTTAAAGGGCTTTGGAAAATTATAATGCTAAGCAAACAAAATTGAATGTTTCTTTTAATTATTTTGAGTTATAAAATTTATTCTCTTAAAAGTCACATTTTCTGTACTTTCTGGTAGGTTAGAAACATCTATAAAATAATCAGTTCCAAAAAAGTAAACAAAAACTTCCTATAGCCATTTTCTGTTCCAGTTGCTATGT
Source organism: Lutra lutra (assembly GCF_902655055.1). Taxonomy (NCBI): domain Eukaryota; kingdom Metazoa; phylum Chordata; class Mammalia; order Carnivora; family Mustelidae; genus Lutra; species Lutra lutra. The sequence goes on from NC_062280.1 coordinate 87,806,345, forward strand.
AAGTCTTGTTCAAATACTTTCTTACTGGCAAATTCTGAATTGCTACTAAGGCTTTTGTTGAAGAATTCCTGAGAATTAGAGTTACTTATTTTTTGTTGGAGGAACTAATTTTATTAACATGTGGTAATTAACCAACACTTTAGGAATTATGAGCAAATAATGGCATTGCTGGATTATCTGTTTTCTCTAAGTTCACTGAAAGGAAACGTTCCCAATAATCATAATCTTGTGAAAAATTGATAGAAAGTACTCTGCTCCTCTACCATACCTGGGATTTAAAAAACAAAGATTGGTCCACATTATGCAGTATGGTGCATGTTCACTCTGTCTGCACGTAGTTCCTTCAATGTAAAGAACTGGGGCAGGTGTTATTAATAAAAAATAATAATAAATAACCCCTTCTATTTTAAATAGGGATGCTATTCTGCCAGCTTTGAAGCTCACACATACTCTTTAACTTACCCCAGCTTTTGCTCATCTGGTCTTTAAATGGCTCCTTTCATGTGGTCAGCCCACGAGCCATGCGTACTGCCGCTCAATCACGCCACTGTACGTCGCCATCATGAGGGTGGTTTGCATGATTTGCATTTCCTGTACTGTTTGAGCTTCAATGAGCTCTAAGCACCACGTTTGAGGAAACCACTGCCAAATAATGCAATGATTTAATGATTTTAGTCAAACCAGATGAGTTTGTGCTGGAGTCAGGCTACCAAGTCTGGGGTGGGGGTGAAGAGATGTTGTCAGGATATCCTATTAAAAAAGGATTTTTCACGATGTCCGTACATGTGAGATGTGAATTTCTTCACAAATCTGGTCATGGAAGAGAAGAAGGTTACTTTTGGGAGGATAATACTGAAGTGCTGTGATGAATAACCGTATATATGTTACTCTTAGAAAATTTGGTCTTTAAAATTTGAGTTACATCATGCTGCCAGTGTATTTATTGTGACAATAATAGAGTTTGATGGCATTAATTTCCCAACCACACAGAGTTAAATTTAGTCAAAGTTAAATACATTGATAATGTATTTAAAAGAAAGCTTGTATTTTATTAAAGCTTGTATTTTATTAAAAAGTGGTTGATAGAAGCTGTCGGACAACTACTACAGAATTGGCATAGTAATGGGCCAATGAATAGTTACTAAAGTGGGGAAGAAAAAAAAAATATGTACCAGATACTAGTCTTCATGAAAAACATAGACAGATGGGGAGACAGACCTATATGATGCCACAAATAGATGAATATCTTGTAAGGATTTCAAACAAATGTTGAAAGATCCAGGGAAATTTTAAAAGTGGGTTTAAAAGTATATCTTGTGCTTATAAATAGTGTATTTCTGCTCACCTGAAGCCCAACCTGTAAATTGCTCATGAAATATTTTATCAATATTAAGCAAGAAGAATGTGGACTGAATCTATATATAACCACAAGATATTAAAATGGATCTCATTAATAACATTGACTTTAATTTCTCTTAGACTTCTTACACTCAGATATGGTGTTATAATGCCTACAAGAAAAACTTCAGCAGAAATCCTGTTAACCGTTAATTAATACCAGCCTCAAAGAGTTCCTATTCTTGTTACAGATAATTGAGGAATAGTTATTCTCTTTTCCCATATAAAGTATACTTCATGAAAATGCATGTGATAATATGCCGTGGATGCTGCTCACTGGTTTTTAGTTTAGTACTGGTTCACTCGGTTATATCCTACCAGCCAATCAGGTGTCTTTCATGCATTCCCTACAGCAGTTTGAAGACACTCTAAAGAGGAAGCTTCAAAGCCACAGGTACTTACCGAGGGAAGTACTATATAATTACTTATGTTAAGAAAAAGCAGGCAACTCCTGTGGATGGAAAAAAATAACATTACATCTGCACTAAAGTGGCTTTGCGTGTTGCATGTAAGATGCAACCATTTAAGCCTGAGAACATACGTCATGTGCTGAGGACTGGAGTGTTGAAGGCCAGCCTTTACTTCCTTTTTAATTCCGTTCATTTGAAGGGAGGAAAACTTGTCCTCCAGAACCCTTTCAGGTACTCAGCTTGACACACTCACTGATAATATTGGAATGCTGCATTTTAGATAATGTCATAGCTGTTATGTATTATTAAAATTATTATTGCTTATTAGGTAAATTAGCCTTGAGGACATTAAGCTTATTAATGGAGATTTTAGCTTTATGTAAATACATTTGAATAATGAATACTATTGTACCAACTTTTCTTTGAACACTCTTCTTGGTTACTTAGTTCCTAAGAAACTATTTTTTTGAATATAAAAATAAATTGTATTTTTAGATGCTTAATCCCATGGGGGAAAGGAACACATTTTGCATTCATTGTCTTTAATTTATTAAACAATTCTGTAATGCACTCTGTGCATAGATCATGAAAACCACTGGCACACATTTTTCTGACCTCACCAACATAAGCTGCACTCTTGTGGCAATCCCAGCAAATGTGTTTATAAAGATTCCAGAAATAATAGTCTTGTGACTAAATAAGAAACAGAAGCTAAAGCTAAGAGCCAAACAGATACCTATCGGTTTCCTTGAGTTTAATCTGATTAAAAACATGGCTCTCAAAAACAATAAATACAATGTCACGTCAGAGAAGCAGTATATGATAAATATAGTTCATGACAGGAAATCGTTATTAAATCAGCATTACTAGTGAATCTGTTATGGAAATTTCCCTGTAAGTTAGTTAAGGCTCCCCCATTTCTCACCTCCAGTGCATTGCTGTACTTTTCTGCTTTACTGTTAAGTATATCATTTTCTGTTGACTGAAGGGCAGTTTTCCTACTTTTAAATAACTCCCACATTTATTGCTGTCACTAATCAGACATGAACTGTCTCTTCACTTCAACCAGAAACACCGGTGTACAGAGTAGAAGAGAATCTGTGCTGGTCATTGGCCATCATGACCTAAATACAGCAAACCTAAAGGCAGGAACCTTATGACTCTTAATGAGGGCAAGCAGTTGTTTCGAATGAGAAACAGCAACTTGGTTGAATCTCAGATTATGGGTAGCCATCTAAATTTAAAAATAGTAATTACTTCACATAAAAACAATGAGAACTTCATATCTGACTTCATCAAGAACATATCATCTTTCCTCTTTGCTTTGAAGAAATACAGGTACAACATTAGTCAGTATAACCCATGTACTTGTAGCTAAACTCAGAGTGCTCTAATTTTTTAACAGTTCAGAAAGCATTTTTTAAAAAGAAATATTTTTACAACGCAAGAGGATTATTTGGCTGACTTACATTAATGAAACATTTTGGCACATGTTAAAGATTTCATCTAGCTATTACAACCACCCCCAAAAAATCTTGGTTTCCATTTAAAATGTCACCAATGTGGAAAAAATACCATCAATCAAATTGCATATCTTCTAACTAAAGAGAAAAAAAAAAGGTAAAATGAAAAGGAAACAAACAGTGAGCCTCCAGTACATTTTTGGCTTCTCTTAAGGAATTCTGTCTTAGATATGGTCATTATCTGTGGCCTTAAGATTATCTTTTTTTTTTTTCCTCTTTGTTCCATTGTATGCTTTCATCTTCGCAGGAATAAATCCACTGTAATATTCCTAACCTTATGCTGCTTCAGTCAGACACTGGGAATTCTTCAGTTTTTGTGAATGAGAACAGTAAGAGAAATTATTTTTCTGGAGAAACATAGGGGCCCCATTTTACAATAAAGAACTACAAAATTGCCTATCATTCTTTATGTCCCTCTTTAAAATTATTCTTAAGGCCTTAGTGGGAACAAAGACCCCCTTCCTAGGAAACTTAAATACTAAATCCTTCTTAGGAGTTTGCATACAGGAAAAACCTGTGTGCAAGTGGGGGACCCTTATCTGTTAAAGTTTAGCCTCTTTCCAAGCAATATATGTAGAAAACTGTGGCTATGGCCTGTGCTCTCTGAGTTCTGTCGGTGATTCTGGTCTAATGAATCTTAGCCCTTTCTCCAGTCTTTCTTTGCATTAGGACTGTTTCACTTTTACGTTAGGACAAAATTCCTAGCCCCATATCATGAAGATGGTTCGAACCATCTTCTTCTGTGCTCATATATGTGTGGAATAAAGGGATGGCTCACTTTTCTGCTATTACTTACCTTTAGGAACATTCAGCTTGATTGCATCACACACCTGCTGTGGAAAGGATATCTAAGCCACAGTAGAAAACTGTGATGTGAGATGAAACATAATACTATTTGGAGGCTTGGCATGGAATGTACTAGAATGTATGCAATTCTATAATAAAATCACATGTGTATGATAATACAACTCTTTCACAGAAAAAACTACCCCGATATCTTCTTAAAGTTCTTCAGCAATGGCTTATTTATAGGCCATGCGAGAGATTGCTGCAGTAGTAACATACCAGCCTCCCGTAACCATTCTGTGTGATAGCAAAGCCTGAGCAAAGGGGCAGTGAATATTCTCAAAACAGTTGGATAAGCAAGGCATAATTATATTCACCTAACATATATGGAAATGTGCTGAGAGAGATTAAGTTATTTGTGCAAAGATAGGCCACTTTTAAGTGGCAGGTGGAAGAAAAACCAGGTTTTCTGGCTTACACTTTTTGTGCTCTACTGTCAACAAAGAAATATACTGTATTACCTGAAAATGAGAGGATTGTTTCCCCTAGAAGTCACACTGGTACTCTTGCTGTCAAAGTGGCCTTAATCTAGGAGGCTTTTAGCTCAGGCACTCTGGCCGGTGGAGGGTAATCTGAAAGACTGTAAGTATTTCTATTTTTCTGACTCACTTCCTCAAAATGCCAACTTTGATGATTTTTTTTTAAAGATTTATTTATTTGAGAGAGAGAGAGAGAGAGAGATCACAAGCAGGCAGAGAGAGAGGGGGAAGCAGGCTCCCCGCTGAGGAGAGCCCAACGGGGGGCTCGATCCCAGGACCTTGAGATCATGACCTGAGCCGAAAGCAGAGGCTTAACCCACTAAGCCACCCAGGCACCCCCAACTTTGATGATTTAAGTAATCAGGGAAGCTTTGTGGGGGAGATAACGTGTTCCTCTGACTCTTCCTACTTTTTACGTAGCAGCCAGAAGTTACTAATTAGGAATCAGGGAGAAAGATGAATGGAATACTAACCTTCTGGTGACCCAAGAAACCCCTGAAAATGTGGCAAAATGGGATCCAACTTCCTGATCAGAAGCTCCTTATTGATTCTTTCTCTTTTGCCTTCCATGAGCTCCTCTCTAACCAATTCATTTCAGTCTCCACATTTCTCTGAGCAACGTCTTAGGCTTTCAGGTACCTTTCCTTTTCTGGCTTTCTCTTGTAACCAGTTCTTCGCCTACATCACAGGCTGACTGGTGAGTAGATGCTGCAAACTGAATGGAGCCCAACAAGGTAAAAGGGTGTGAGACACCTCAGGAAAGCCTCTCCTTGTCAAGTGAAGGCAAAGAGGCTTCTATCTGCCAATGGCTGAGGTACAGAGGTGAGGCACTGAACATAAATTTCCAGATCAAAATAATAGTCTTCCAGGGATGGAATACGGAGCAACGTGCTGCAGCATTTCACCCCGCATGCGCATGGGTGGGAGATAGACGGTGACAGTCCTCAAAGCAGGAAGCTTGTATCCTCTGGAGACAGTGATCATAGGACAGTGTTCTTTACCTGAGTAATGGCAGATGACGTTTTTATACTGCCTCACAATGTACTTATGTCCACATGGTTTCATTTTTTCCCTCATAGCAAACCCTAAAGAGTAGGTTGGCATAAAAATTCTTTTATACAACAGGTTCGAAAAAGTATGCTATGCTGAAGTTACCCATTAGGAAATTTTAGAGTCAAGACTTGAACCCAAGATTTCTAATGTAGCAAATTATTTCCCCCCTCATTATACCAATGTCTTTGATTCTCAAACAGGATGCATTTCTCTTCTTCCCTCCTCCCTTCTCAGTCTCACAAAAATAAATGCCAGGTACTGTACAAGCACTGGGTAAACCGAGGTGAACAAAAGAGCCATAGTCCCTACCTTTGTGGAGCTTAGTCTACCCATCTTAAGCCTGGAGACTGGTTTGGCAGTCACCAGCCACATGTGGCTGTTGAGCCTGTGAAATGTGGCAGTTCTGAATTGAGATAAGCTATAACTATAAAATACCCACTGAATTAAAAATGTCTATTTTGAATAAATAATGCAATTTTTTGGTAATTTTTACATCAATTATATGCTGATAATATTTTAGATGTATTGAATTAAAGACAGTATATTATTAAAACTGATTTCATCTGCTTTATTTTGCTTTGCTAAATGGCAACTAGAAAATTTTAAATTATATATATCAGTTGGATCTGTGTCTCACTTATTTCCATTGGATAGCAAGCTGTGACCTAAGGGGAAGTGATTTTGTAGGGTTCATTCAGCAGTTTATAGTACTTCTGTGGTTATGTTTTTTTATGCTGAAACATTTGGATCATTTGAAATTTGTCCTGGTGCTTGCTGGTCTGGATCCCAGTTTACTTTTTCTCCAGATGCCTACCAAGCTGACTCAACACCATTTATTAGTTGGTTCGTCTTTGTTTGGAGAGGCTACCTTTATCATATGCTTAGTCATTGTATGTATTCTGTTTCTGGATCTGCTCTTCTTTTCCACTGGACTGTGTCTGTGTTTAAATCAATGCTATACTTGCTATTTTTGAGACTTTAAAGTATTTTTTAATATTTGGTGAGGTTAATCTCCATCTCCACCTCCAGTTGGTTGTCCCTTCCCCCCTACCCACCATCTCTGACAGCATCTTGGCTATTGTTTTCTCATGATCTTTAGCTATGGAAATTAGGATTTGTTTTTCCAGTTTAAAATAAGCAAAAAACAACCTTTAAAAAAAAAAAGCAAAAACAACCTTCTTAAAATCGTGATCAAGACTCAAAGAGAATCGATGTCTGTTTATGTTAACTCTTCCCATCCAAACTCTTCTTATCGAAAATGAAAAGGTACAGATTTTTATTTTTTTCAAATCATCTTTCAGATTCCTTCAGTAATACTTTAACATTTTCTTCATAGAGGTCTTACCCATTTCTTAAATTTATTCCTAGGAACTTTACCTATGTATGTCTACTACTGCTTATGCAATCTTTACTTAAATGCTTGCTGTATATACATATATGAATACACACGGAAACATGTACATATACATACACATATATGTAGGTATAAGTATGTATGCTATATATATCATCAAACATAATATTTTAAATATTTCAGTAATTTAAAAACATACCAATTTTGTAGTCTGTAAGCTTACCAAATTCTCTGATTCTTTTTGATAAATAGGTTTTTGGTTGATGGTCTTGAGCTTTCTAATCTTGTCCACAAATACTAATACATTTACTTCTGTTTTCTTTCTTTCATCTTTTTCTCTCTTCTAATTCTTGTTGGCTGGTTCCTGAAGTGCAATGCTAAATAGTAGTGGTGATAGTAAGTACTTAGTTGTCTTGTTTCTGACTTTAATGTTTCATCTTAAGTGTGAAGCTAGCTTTCGAGTTGAACTGAATGTATTTTATTATAGCGAAAAAAATGTATTCCTATTTGAAGAGTAACAATCTTTATTAAATTAAAAAATCATGAATAGTTGTTAAATTTGTTAGATGCCTATTTATGGTCATGTGATTGTTTTTTCCTCTTTAGAGCTATTGAAATGATGACTCATTGATTTACTAATATTGAACAATGCTCGTGTTTTGAGGAAAAAGATAGCTTGTTCATGATGTTTTACTGTCTTCATACCTTTCTAAGTTCTGTTTGCTACTATTTTATTCAAGATTTTGTCATCTATTTATAAGTGAGATTATCTATTATATATTGGTTTTGTTATACTCACTTCATAAAAATAAAATAATTTGGAAGTTCCCCACCCCCTTACTAATACCACTTTAAAAAGAAATGGACTTGGGGCGCCTGGGTGGCTCAGTGGTTAAAGCCTCTGCCTTCGGCTCAGGTCATGATCTCAGGGTCCTGGGATCGAGTCCCGCATCGGGCTCTCTGCTCGGCAGGGAGCCTGCCTCCTCCTCCTCTCTCTCTCTGCCTGCCTCTCTGCCTACTTGTGATCTGTCAAATAAATTAGAAAAAAAAAAAGAAATGGACTTATCTTCTCTTTAAAAATTTGGTAGAATTTCTCTGTGAAATCATGCAAGCTTGGTGCCTTTTTTGGCTTGGAATGAGGGTAGTGTTGTAGTGATGGTGGTGGATCATTTTTAGGAGGCAACTTTCTCTGTCTCAGGAAAATCTGTTTTTGTTTGTTTTGATTTGTTTTTTTAGATTCTCTACTTCCTCTGACCAGTAATTTTTTTTTTTTCTACAGAATTGTGTGTGTGTGTGTGTGTGTGTGTGTGTGTAGTACTTTTGATGTTTAGGAAGTTTTACTTTTACTGGTTACCTTCATAATTAAATCTTTTGATAACACCCTAAGGTCATTAATTTTTTCTTCTTCTTTTTTTTTTTTTTTTTTGAGAGAGAGAGAGCGCACAAGTGGAGGGGCAGGGTAGAGGGAGAAGGAGAAGCAAAATCCCTGCTGAGCAGGAAACCCTGATGTGGGGCTCAATCCCAGGACCCTGAGATCATCACCTGAGCCAAAGGCAGACGCTTAACTGACTGAGCCACTCAGGCACCCCTACTAATTTTTAGTTAGTATCTATTAGTTCTTTGTAATCCATAATGATAAAACTAATATGTTCCCACTCATCCATTGCTCTTTCTCTATCATCTGATGTCAGGTCAACATTACTTTTTTTTTTTCCCGATAGAGTCTTTAAACATGCATATACTTCTATAGTTTGATTTGTAATCTTTCAATAGTATCTGAAGACTACCAACTATTATGGTTAAGGCAATTGGTGAATTTATTCTACTTCCCAAATTTCTTTTACTTTTCCTTCTACAGTTTATTTTATCTTCATAGTCAGAACAAAGAGCTTTTATGTTCTATTTTGCCACCCCAATTCCTGTATTTCTTTTGATGTTAGTTCTATGGCTAAATGTATTTGTTGGAAGACTTCTGCTTTCAACCAATATGAAGTAAACTGAATTTGCTTTTCCACCTGAAACAAAGAAGAAGTGGACAAAGTATGTGAAGGCATTCAAAATGTAACATCAACCAGCAAAGGGCAGTGATCCCTGAGAGAAGGCAGTTAGATAGGGTGGACCTTCTGATTGTCCCGGCTTTTTGCCTTGAGTTTCTTGGCCCTGATGTAGGGAAGAGGAATCCAGGGAAAGACTAGGAGACCTATGGAGTTGAGAAGATAGAGGTAAAAGTCTAGATGGGGAGAAAGAAATAACAGAAATTACTGGAATAAAGAAAGCTGCTGAAAGAAAGAACTCAAGATCTGCAGAGGGTCCCAGTTGAGCATTCATCCGAGGACAGAACAGTTCAGGCATGTTATGAAACTCTCACGACCAGAGAAAGAACCATCTGAGATGATTAAAAACAATGCTCATTGCTCATAAAAGGCCAGAAATAATGTGCATTCCCACAGCCAGACTAGAAAACCTCATGATTCAGTCAGGGCTGTGGTCTCAACTGAGGCTCAACTGGAGAAGGATCTGCTTCCAAGCTCATACGCTTGTTGGTAGTATTCAGTTTCTTGTCAGCTATTAGACTAGGGCTTCAGTTTCTTGTGTCTATTGCCCAGAGGACAATCATTCTCTTGCTGTGTGGGTCATCCTAATATGTCTGTTTATATCCTTGGATCCAGAATGGGAAAGTCTTCTTGGAAGGCAAGGTGATATAGTCTCACATAGTTTAAGCAGATATACCCTGTCACCTATGCTGTATTCTGTTATTTAGAAGCAAGTGGTTGGTCCTTCCTGCACTCAAAGGGGGAGATTACACAGGGCATGAATACAAGGAGGTGAGATCGGGTGGGGGGGCCCACTTTAGGATCTGTTGTCTATAATAGTATTTAGGAGAATATCTTAACAAGAAGTTACTTCAGAAAAACAGAGTTCAACCTAGCAGCACATTTCTCATTGAAAACATTGCAAGGGAGAAGACAGTAGAGCAACACCTTCAAAACCCTGAAAAGAAAACTACTGAAACCTGAAACCAGCAACCTAGAACTCTATACCCAAAAATATCACTTAAAACAAAGTTAACAAACATGGTCAAAATAAAACAGATAAGTCCTGGGCACATAATGTATAGTGTTGGGACTATAGTTAATAATACTGTATTGTGTATTTGGAAGTTGCTGAGAGACTAGATCATAAAAGATCATAGAAAGACAAAACTGTAACTATGTATAGTAATGGATATTAACTAGATTTAGTTTGGTGATTTTTTTGTAGTATGTTTAATCATTATATTATACATCTAAAGCTAATGTATTTTTTAAAAAAGATTTTATGTATTTATTTATTTGAGTGTGGGGCAGAGGGAGAGGAAGAGAGAGAATCCCAAACCGACTCTGTTGAGTACAGAGCCTGAGCTGAAATCAAGAGTTGGACATTCAAACAATTGAGCCACCAGGTGCCCCTAAAACCAATGTATTTTTTCAGAAATGAAAACAACAGCAACAACAAAACAAAAAAGCAGAAAAACCCACAGGTAAAATTAAGAGTATTACCCAAGAGAGAAAAGAAAGAGTTGAGAAGCGAAGAGGAAGCAAGCAAGAAACTTTGTCTTTTGGGGTACTATATATTCTCCCAACTCTTCTTCCATTAAATTTTTGATTCCACCAGGGTCAAAATCTTGGGTGAGGAGTACATTCATTGTTCCTCCATTTCTGGGCTGATATGTGTACATATTTGTACATCCTTACTTTACTTATAGATGTGGCAAACAAGTCAAAAACATATATCTCAGTTCTTTTGAATATTCTCATGTACCACTCTATTCTTTTATAAGACAACTATTTAACAGGGCTTAAGCAATCCTTTAATGAGACAATAACTTGCATGTTTTATACTTAATTGAGAATAGTATGTTAAATATTTAAATAACATTAATTTAAGTTATTTAAATAACATAAAACAAATTGACTTTAAGTAATTTAAATTATTTAAAATTATATTTGGCATGATTTTCAACATTCTACATACAACCATATTTTAGTTTCAAAAATATTTTATTTTGTGGTTTGGGGTCCCAGCTCTTTATGTGTGAGTGGAAAAAAATAATACTGTGCTTCCCATCTCATAATGTTTCCATAATATTTAATTTTATGTTAAATATACTAAAATATGGCACAAACTCTGGTGACACATAATATTGTAAGGTGTATTGTTTAGAATCATAATATTGTTTTTAACTTTGTGTTAAAAAATAACTATACCTCGGGGATGCCTGGATAGCTCAGTCAGTTAGGCATCTGATTCCTGATTTTGGCTCAGGTTATGATACAGTGTTGTGAGATCAAGGGCTGCATCAGGCTCCCTACTGGTCATGAAGCCTGTATAGGATTCTCTCTCTTCTTCTCGCTCAGGCCCTCCCTCCCTATCTTTCTACCTTAAATAAATAAATAAGTCTTAAAAAGGAAAAAAAAAGTGGTTCTGGTTTTCAAAATGCCTACTACAATGAAGATGCTACTTTGTACATGTTTTTTTTTTAGGAGATTGCAAGTTTTCTGCATTTGTAACCTGGTTTTTGTCCCGCCTAATGGCTCTATTCCACAAATTATTTGGTCTCTCCCCTTATTAATTTCAGTCCTGGTTCAATTTGGTGTCACCTGTATCATGCTGAATTTTAATATTGCTCTAGCAGTTTGAGTGGCTATGATTTCTACTATCTTGATATAATACAGGAAACACTTGCTCAAAAATATTTCATTCAAATATTGAAATATCCAGCAGTGTTTTAATTGACTGCTTATCAACACAAAGAAAGTTATTGATTTACTCCCTTAAAAAATCACTTCAGTTTTTTTGCATAATTGATATATAAAGATTTTTATTTGCAGTAATCAGAGTTTGGGCAGCATTATTTTGACAACAGTAGGTTTGAGAAAGTTTTGTAAAAACTACAAGCCTTTTAATACTTTCATTCAGGTCAAAGTCATAAAGCATTAGAAATAAAAGTCATATGTTTAGTCCAGACCTCTGAATATACTATGCAGTGAGAAGGTCTGGAGGTATGGAGTACAACTTGTAGTTCAGAACAGGAAAAATCATTTGTTTTTATGGAAGCATTGTTATCTTATTCAACTTTGAAGAATGGGTAGACTGGGATGGGCACAGAAGAACAGCCAGGCATAGTAGTAATAGCATTTACTACCTTCTAGGCACTGTTCAAGTAAGATGATTATTATCTTCACTTCTGAGTTGAAAAAACTGAGACACAAATTTGTTAAGTGATTCATTTCAAGTTTCCCATCTAGTAAATAGTGATACTGCTATTTAAACTCAGGCTTTCTGGTCGCAGAATCTCTCCTTAATCAGTATGCTCTTCTGTCTCTAATTAATGTGATATATTCTGTGGGAACAGTAGAATAGGAGAAGTTAAGAAGGTTAAAATCATGGAAGCTTTTGAAAGGGAAGCAGAGGCATTCATATGTTATCGGCGTTGAGTATAAAGCAGTTCAGTCTTTTAGAAAATAATAGAAAAAATATTGTATCAGGAATTTCAGTAATCACACTAAATATTTGTCCTAAGGAATTTGGGAGGCAATTTTCTATGGGCCCCACATTTCAGTATGTCTTGCATGCAGGCGTGAAAAATGCCTTATTGTTCTGGACTACTTTTTCAAAGAAGTTTGCATAGCATAATGGCATTGGCATATAGACATAATATCTCTCCTTTGATTGGATGGATGGTTTATTTATTGTCCAATATAATAATGTCTCCCTTTGGAGCAAAGTTTGACAAGTTTGCTTGCAGCTCCTTATGGAAGGTTGGGTTTCCTAAGCTCAGGGTTCCTTAGCTGTGATGCAAACTCATTCTCTGTGTATCATCCATCTGGGCTCCTCAACATGACCCTGATGGGCCTGGGGACCAAGGAGGACTGATGTGAAATGAAGCTCATGCTGCTTACTGTGTCCTAAGCAGTAAGTCCTTTGTTTGACGCAGGAATGTCATGTCTGCTGCCAACATCCAGGAAACTGTGGCAGGCACACTTGTTAACTTCCAGGTAGGGCAAAATCTTACACCCTTTCCCGTTCTTGACAAAAGGAGCATTAGAATTATCAACAAAGCATTATGGGTAATCACTGGAAAGAAATCCAACTATCCAATAATAAGGGAATAGTTTGGTAAATCCAAAGACATTCATGTAGTGGAATATTAATTCAATAGCCCTTAAATATCATGTTTTTAAAGATTTAAAGACTTGGGAATAAGCTTGTGAAAATATTATTTAAAAATCACATTATGGAAATGATACATATAGTAAAATCTCAATTTTGTAAAATGTGTTTATATGTTTAGAAAAACTCTGGGATAAAATATCCAAAATGTAAAATATTGTTATGTATAGGTTGTAGAATTATAAGTGATGTTATTCTTTCCTCCTTTTTCTGCTTCTGTATCTTTCTTTTATCCTGTAATGAAAATATATTACTTTTATAATGAAGAAAAATACACGCTATGAATGAAGTCAAACATTTGACATGATATAATAGGCAGAATAGATACTGTATATAATCTTGAGAGGAAAGTCATATGAAGATATGTTCAAAACCCATTATCAAAGAAGATCTGGTTTTCATTAAAAAGCAGGTATACAATATAGCCGAAAACCATTAAAACAAAAGCAAAAATAAAATTCCAAGTTACAACAGAGGGATAGAGGAAACATGGCTATTTTAGAAATTCTAATTTCAAGAAACTTAATCTATTTGAACAGAATCTAAGCTCATCAAAGCCTCTTGTTGTCTAATAAAAAGGAATTAAGTCAGTTAATCATAAGAAACAATGTTTGCATACTGAAGTACTGTAAGATGAAATGATTGTATGTCTGACATTTGCTTTAAAATAGTCCAGCAAAAAATAAATAAAGACGAAATGAAGTGGGAGGAATAGTTGAACTAACCTTAGCAAAAATATTAATAGCTGTTGAAGTTGTATGTTGGTTACATGGGACTTATTATTCTGTCAATTTTGTGTATGCTTGAAAGTTTCCATGAGAAAAAATCAACAAAATATCACCGGTTTATATAGTTTTAAAACTATATTTCTCATCCTTGGCTGCACATTAAAATCGCTTAGGAACTTTAAAAAGTACTGATGCTTGAATATCACCACCTCCAATTCTGATTTAATTGGTCTTAGGTGTGACTTAGGCATCAGGATTTTTAAAATCTCTGAGGTGATTCTAATGTGTAGCTTATGTTAAAAATCATACTTCTAAGTGGACTGCATTGGGTAGATCTTTATTTTAAGGAGCATTGACTATAATAATAGATAATTTTTGCTGCAATTCCCCAAAAAATGTGGCTGTATTTTCTGTTATGTTAATTCACAGAGCATCTCTCAGTAAAAGGCAAGAATAAGCTAATAATTTTTCTTATGCAGATAGTTCTACTGTGTACCAGAATAAAAGAGTATAGGGACATAGCTTAATGGTTCTTTCACTTGATAAGATGATAAAGTTTCAGTGATTCTAAAGAATGAATAACTAACACATCCTTTTCAAATATTAGTTGAGCAAGAAGAATGTTAACTGATGCAGAGAGGATAGTTTAAACTTCTTCTTTTTTTTTTTTTTTTTTTTTTTTATTTGACAGAGAGATCACAAGCAGGCAGAGAGGCAGGCAGAGAGAGAGGAGGAAGCAGGCTCCCCGCTGAGCAGAGAGCCCGATGCGGGGCTCGATCCCAGGACTCTGAGATCATGACCTGAGCCGAAGGCAGCGGCTTAACCCACTGAGCCACCCAGGCGCCCCAGAGAGGATAGTTTAAAACATTCGATTTTATAATTTTCTTAAAGTTAATTGTTACTCATTTTAGAAAACTGAGAAGAATATTTAGATAGGTAGAAGAAACTGATCAGCTATGGCCCCATTATCCATGGTAAATACTGATAATGTTTTATAGCATTTGATTGCAAATTTATTTTAACATCCTATGGAAAGATTGTAAACATAAATGTAGGGATAATAATATCATGAAGCTCTGGTTTCCCATCACTCAGCTTCAATAATTATCAACTCATGATCGATCTTATCTGTGGTTCTCTTCCATTTTATCCTCCCCTCCCCCACACTGGATTATTTTGAAGCAAATCTCGTGTATCATTATTTCATCTATAAATATTTTAGTCTGTATTAGGGCAAATAATCTTCAGGTCATTAACACGTATCTGAGGTATTGGTATTCTGTGTTGACTGAAAGAAGATCCATATGCTACAGTTCCTAATTCTGTAGTTGCCAAAGATGGTGTTGTGTTATAAAAGTAAAAATCTGGCTTATATCCTTGAGCTGCAGAAGGATCTGCTGGCAGGACCGAGACTTTTCTCAGAAAGTAACTCCCTCAGTTTAAATGATGAAATAAGTAGTAGATGGAAATGCAAGAAACCCAGAGTTCTACCCATTAACCGGGCTTTAATTTGGAGGATTTTGAGGATTAGAGTTACTGGATGTTTTGCTTTTTAATAACCTAAATTGCTCCTTGTTCTCATTTTCTTTAGAGCCAGAGGGTGTGGCAGGTTAATTAATCAAAATATATTTTGCTAAGATTAACATGGAGGCAATATCTCAGAAAGGAGTTGAAGACAGGAAAAATCATCTAAGAAGGTACTCAATTTTTGTGGTCTGAGCTGGTGAAAATTCAGTGTTGGAGGGTGGGGAGAAATCTTAGCATATTATTTGTGGTAGAAATTAGCAAACCTTGGTGATACTTTGTTACAGGAGTTAAGAGGAAGGGCATAATCAAATATGCCTTCAACCCTACCCTAGGGATCTAGCATAATACTATGCTCTTGACAGAAAGAGTGAAGTGAGATGGGCAAGGAATGATGGGGGAAGAAAGGGATGGATTAGTCAATGTTAGTGTACTGAGTTGTAAAGTAATAGCATGGTCTCCGTGTAGGTATATTTGGGCTGCAGGAAGTGGAGGACTAGAGTTCAGGTGGTATATAAAAGCTGGAGATCTGTCTCTGAAGATTATTCTTGAAGCTGTAAGGGTGACTGAATTTTCATAGAGAATATTTGTTTAAGGGGGAGAGCATGTGGCTAAAGTCAGTAGTCCTAATGGAGAGGAATAGGAGGAGAAACAAATTTGTCTAGACTATATTAAATGAATCCTTATGGAACATCTCTGTCACAGGCATTTTGCATGTACCAAGGAAGGGGTGCTTACTGTGCAGTCTGGGAGGTACACAGAATGAAAAGGGAATGCTATGCCAGAGTGATGCCCAGAGATTTATGAAAATAAAAACTAGACAGAACGACTTCAAGTGCCCAGGGCACACATGGAGTTTATGGAAGTATGTGTTTCCCGGGAGAACAGGAGAGGGAATGGTTCTTCATGCCGAGTTAGAGGCACAGATGTGTGCTTGGGGCAGTGGTGAGGAGTCTGGCATGACTGTAGCACAGGGTAGAGGATGAAGAGAATGGCAGGGCACTTGGTTGTGATAAGCAAGATCTAGAAACCACTGTGGGGTCTGAAGAATGTTAGAATCACTATTAAAATAGAAGACAAAGGGAACCTGGGAGGCTCATTAGGTTAGTCTCAGAGTCAGGAGGTCCAGCTCTGTGTCTAGTTCCATGCTGGGTAAGGAGTCTGCTTGAGATTCTCCTGCTCCCTCACCTGTGTGCATGTGTTCTCTCACTCTCTCTCTCTCTCTCTCTCTAATAAATAAATAAATAAATATCTTCAAATAGAAGATAAAATCAATTTCACCTAACTAGAGAGGAAGTAATGAAAAATTTATAGGTTTTTCTCTGCTGTTTATCAAGCAAATGCTGTCACAAAAATTTCTGTGTGTCCACTTCTGTTAATTTGTATTCATTTTGTGACTATATAATATATGTTAATGCAGCCAAAGTTAAGGAGTCGAAGATCACACATGTGCATGCACATATACACATACACATATTCATTGCTTAATATATTAGTTATGAACAGGCAGGAATTGAGGACAGGAAGGTCAGCAAATAAGAAAAAAAAATTTCACCTCCATGATTTTTATTGATTAGTTGAAGACAGATAATTAAAAAATGAGTTATATATTATAGTTGGATAAGTATAAAGATACACGAACACTCAAGAGGAGTACATAATCTAACTTGGGTGTTAGTAGAAGGATCTAGGAAGCCTTCTTGGAGGGGTGATGAAAATTGCTTCGTAGATGATACAAAAGAATTATTAGGTTGCTTTGAGGAAGGGAGCATGAGACAGTGGCATACTATGCCAAATGGATAGCAATAACCAGAGACATAGAGCTAAAAGGAAGCCTGGTTCATGGAGGGAGTCATCATCATTTCATTATACTTGAAGTTCTCATTGTGAAATAGATCAGGGCAGAAAATGAGCTTGTAGATCTGGGTGGAGACCAGATCTGGGTGGACATTTCACATACTAATTGAAAGGACTTGTGATTTATACAGCGGAGTGGCATGGCTGGATTTGCTTCTCAATATGTGACTCCTGCAACTTGCTGTACGATGAACTTGCTGGGAAGGCAGGCTTGGGAATGGGATGGTTAGTTACGTGGATTTCGTAGTAGACGAGGCTTCACTAAGTAAAAGGGAATAAGGATGAACTTGAAGGGACAGACTTGAGAAATATTCAGGAAATAAAATTGGCAGGATTCATTAAGTTATTTATGGAAATTTAGAGACAGTGCGTCAAAGGGAGCTTCTGGTTTGGTGGATGGTTCTGCCTTTAGCTGCAATAATTAATCCAGCAAAAGAGCATGTATATTAAATTAGATGATGAATTCTGCTTTGGACCTTTTGAATTTGAGGTGCCGATGGGCTATCCACATGAAGATTTCCCACAGACAGTTATATATCTGAAGGTTGAGTGAGGAGTCTAGGTTTGAAACCTAAATCTGGGAGCCATGAGCATAATAGATAGCCTGAAATTCTGAGAGGACGTATTCTCTTTAGTATCAGCATCATGTTCATGATCGATATGAATGTGCTAAGTGTATACTGAGCAAACTACCACAGACCAAAATGTGAAATGAGCTCTACTTAACCTTGTTTAATTTGGTTAACTCTGATCTGACCTGGACCATACTTTAAAGAATTGAAGTATGAACCTAATCAGAATCTTTTAAAAATTGTTATCTATGCCCCCCAACAAATTAATCTTAGCACCAAAGTAGCATATAAAATATCATTTGAACTGAATTGATAGACCACTAACTTGGAGTTCTGAGAATTGGGTGGCTGGTATACACGGGACACTGTATTCGTTGCAAAAGACTTCAAAGGCAGTCCATATAACGATTTTGGCAATAAAAAGAATTTAATTTTTCCTCTCCCAGCTCAAGCTCAAGTCATCCAGGGAGAAAAATTACTCCCAGATGAGCTTACAATTGCCAGCAATCCAAAATTTAACCAAATTGGATTCTCACACACTGTGTTTGGAAGGAAGAATGACAAAATGTTCTTTCACTAGATTCTAGGAAGCCTAGGGCTTACTTAACTGCAGTGGCCCCGGAAAATGATTTTTGCCTAAAGATCAAGAGTTATTAAGTCTAATGCTGTTCATTTGTGAGAGTTTTCCAATGATAATTTTGGTAAGTGACATCTTGTATGATGAAAACAAAAATATGCGAGTATTGAATAAAGAAAGTATTGAATATGAATAAGGAAACTTCCAAGATGCAGTATTTTGAACTTTGATTCATCATTTAGTTGGAATTTCATTCCAAAAGCAGAATTGATCAATAATCATGGCAAATAGTCTCCATTGCTTTCGTAGTGCTTACAGTATGTGAATCATTATTCTAAATACTTCACATATCCTCGCACCGCCACATTAGAAGAGTAGTT
This sequence comes from Lutra lutra, assembly GCF_902655055.1. Classification (NCBI taxonomy): domain Eukaryota; kingdom Metazoa; phylum Chordata; class Mammalia; order Carnivora; family Mustelidae; genus Lutra; species Lutra lutra. Next base: position 87,825,259 of record NC_062280.1, read on the forward strand.
ATAACCGCATTCATCACATATGGAAACTGAGGCAAACAGAGTAAGTAACCTTGCCCAAGATCACATAGCTAATAGTTGGTGGAGCAGGTGGTGTGCTCTCCGCTTCTGTGGCAGGTGCTGGTGGTGTGCCCTCAGATCCCATGGTAGCCCTTGGGTAGTCTGCCTTACGAGTCAGGGGCACGCTCAGGTGGTCTGCCTTCAGAATCCACATTCTCAATCACAGTCCTAGTTTAAGTGTTAGTGAAAACAGCTGGTAAACGGGCTATCTATATATTGTGGAATTTTGTAAAATATGGAGATGACATGATTCTTGCCCCTTAAAAACACACATTCTTTAGCACTATTTCCTAAATAATTTGCATTGCAGGGGTGCCTGGGTGGCTCAGTCGGTTAAGCGTCTGTCTTTTGTCCAGGTCATGATCCCAGAGTCCCTGGATTGAGCCCCGCATAGGGCTTCCCACTCAGGGGAGAGCCTGCTTCTCCCTGTCCTTCTGCTGCTCCTCCTGCTTTTGCTCACTCACTCACTCTCTCTCTTAAATGAAAAAAATCTTTAAAAAAAAAATAATTTGCATTGCAACACACTACAAAGATTCTTTTGGTTTAATTTTCCCTACTACTGTATAAAGGTGATATTAGCACAGTGTCTTATATCTAAAAATGAAAAACATTTTTTTAAATTTTTTTATTTTTTCAGCATAACAGTATTCATTATTTTTGCACCACACCCAGTGCTCCATGCAATCCATGCCTTCTACAATACCCACCACCTGGTGCCCCCAACCTCCCACCCCCCACCCCTTCAAAATTCTCAGATCATTTTTCAATGAAAAACATTTTTTAAAATGAAAATTTTAAATTGTTTCTTTAGGTTAACTCTACCTTATAATGTTATACAAATTATGTGTATGAATTACTAATTTTTGGAGATTTTATAAGGATGTCAGTGTGCAACAGCATATGTGAGTACTTTGCTCTTTACCCAAGAAATATACTGTAAACAGAAATTAACTATAATCAGATAACTCAAAAGGTACTAGTCATGCCTGCTATTAAAAGTTATTTTATCAAATACTTTCACTTTTTTATTATAAAGATAACATATAATCACACGATTATATGGTTTGGAGATCAAATATGAAAATCCATAAACCCAGCAGCTGTTACACTTTAGAGTCCTACTTCCTTATATTCTTCTCCTATGTGCTTAGGAGAGTATAAGGAATATACTTGCAATTTTGTACTTCAAGAAGTTTTAGTTTTATTCTTATTATTAAAGATCCTTGTTTTTGTAAAAATAGAGTATTCAGTTGTTTTTCAGATAAATCCCTATTTTCATATTCTGGGTTTGCTGTGTAGTTTTTATCAAGTTCCTATATTATAATTTAGAAACATTGTTCTGTTCTCTTTTCTGTGGTTCTCTTCACCCTTCGGTCTGGTCAAGCCTGGGCTTTCCTTAGCTAGGCACAGTCAGGTCTACCCCCTGCCTGCAGGCTCCTTCTTGCGCCGCACCTTAGCCATTCTCACCTGGGCGGCCCACACATCCTTCGCCTCAGAGCCGCTAATTAAATGGGACTTGGGAAGCGGACATGGCCAGGTTTCCTGTTCTTAGTCTCCCTCTTTCCCGGGATGACTCCCCTTCATCTTGTAGGCCCCTTCTGGACCTTTGTTACCCCTTTCTTAGGTCCTGCCAGTTTTATGCCTCACATGTTCCTAGTCGGACTTGGCATCTGACCTTTGAAGATTTTGCAGGGTCACCTCCTGAGTTCTGAGTGGGACTTCTTAGACTCCTTCCTCCTCTTCTTTATTCATTGCATTCAACCTGTGTCTTGCCCTAGTTATGCCCTTTGCACTTAGTTCCTTTGACCGGCTCACTGTCTTTGGTGGCAGGTGCTAGAGGTGGCCGTGCTCCTGTGGTGGACACTCTGGGACCAGGCCTCTACCTGTCTGATTCTCTTTCGTTGTGGCTTTTTTTCTGCAGAGACCTGAGACTACCCAGGACAATGTCAGCATGGTTTCTCCAAAAGACAAATTACAAATTACAAGCGAGTAAAAGGAAAATTGTAATGCATGTGGTTACTTTTTAAAAAATTTATTCACTGATTTTTGATAAATTTTTAAAATCCTTTTTACAACTGAACTATTTATCACTTGAAGCAAAAGGAACGCCTTTCTATGTCACGTCCAGACGTCTCTGTACTGTGTAGGCTGTAGAAGCAGTGCATGTTGTGTCTAGTTGAACATGACTGTAACACATGAAATAAAAGAGTCCATCAATACAGACTAAATTAAAATTGGAGTTGCATAAATAGAATCTATGGTGAGCTGTTTTTGAGTTGCCTCATTTATTCTACTTATTGATGAATTTTCATAACTTACTCCTTGAATAAATTATCCAAGAATCAGCCTGTGATTTTCTTTATATATTACTTCATATTTGTATAAAGGTACTGCCATAATAAAATCTTATAATGATTACTGTTTTTACTACTTGGTTGGGCTGGATGTTTTTTATAATGATTACTGTTTTTACTATCCAATTGGACTGAATTTTTCATTTGCAATTTATATAAAATGGAACAACAGTGTGAGTCTGCTGTTAAGAGGGGCTCAATAATTCCTTCATTTTTTTCAACTCTGGGATCATTCAGATCCTTTCCTTCTTTGCCATACATGTTATCGGTAATATGATTAGAATATACATCTACTTTCCTCTCAGATATCAAATTTGGGCATTCAGTTCTTTAATTTCAACCTCCTGACATTTTGCCATTCTTATTCTCACTGACTTAAATGTGCGATCACGTGGCATGGCCAGTTACAGGACGCAGCAAGTAGAGAGGTTTTGTGCAGCTGCTGGAACAAGAAAACTGCAGGCGCTTGACTCAATTAAATGTGCCATTTCCATGGTGTACAGTTGAGAAGTCCAAGTGATCTGATGATGTGAGTCATAATTGAGGAAAGCTATTGGCCGTGGAGAAATCCATGAAGGAATTAATGAAAGATCTCAGCTACTGGAAGAACATGGCAAGGGGAAGTCTGGTTAAAAATCAAGTCTAGGGGTGCCTGGGTGGCTCAGTGGGTTAAAGCCTCTGCCTTCAGCTCAGGTCATGATCCCAGGGTCCTGGGATCGAGCCCCACGTCGAGCTCTCTGCTCAGTGGGGAGCCTGCTTCTCCACTCTCTCTGCCTGTCTCTCTGTCTACTTGTGATCTCTGTCAAATAAATAAATAAAATCTTTAAAAAAAAAATCAAGTCTATGGGGCATCTGGGTGGCTTAGTGGGTTAAGCCTCTGCCTTCAGCTCAGTTCATGATCCCAGGGTCCTGGGATCGAGCCCCACGTCGGGCTCTCTGCTCAGCAGAGAACCTGCTTCCTCCTCTCTCTCTCTGTCTGTTTCTCTGCCTACTTGTGATTTCTGTCTGTCAAATAAATAAAAAAAAATCTTTTAAAAAAATCATCAAACATTGTATATTTAAAAAAAAAATCAAGTCTAGGCAGGCTAGTAGTTGGATTTTAGTTTGATTTGTTCAGATCACCTGTTACCTATCACTTCTTCCACGCCAACCTCAGAGGTCCCAAATTCTATCACCCTTATGACCAAGTTAAAGGATTTTCAGCATTTTCTCTGAGCATCGCACCGGTTTGTTTCAGAGGCAGCTGTATAATATATGTGCAGAGGAAGAGTTGTGAGGAGAAGGAAGAGAGTTCAAGTTAGGTGATGTTCTAGATCCCCTATTCCTGGTTTACTCAATAGTGTTTTTATGCATCTTACATATTGGAATTTTGTGTAAGAATTTTTTTGAGGAAAGTGATTGCTTTTAGAAAGTTTGCAAATGAATCTGTTCATCTTCTGCAGATACAGAGAGCCTGGTTAGTGCTGTCTCCTCTTTAGCTGTTGTGGGACAGGTGCATTGAGTACCTGTTGAGTGCCAGGCCCTGTCGCACTGTCCTAGGCATTCCACTCTTCTGTTGGGCTAGTGAGCAATCTCTGCTCTGCCATCTTGATATTTTCCTGTGGCTCCGCACACAACTCACTTATTTTTTATCTTCGCATTTTTGGATGACCTTATTTGCAATTTCTTTTAAAGATTTTATTTATTTATTTGACAGAGAGAATGCACACAAGCAGGGGGGGCAGCAGGCAGAGAGAGAAGCAGGGGTCCCACTGAGCAAGGAGCCCGATGCGGGACTTGATCCTGGGACCCTGGGACCATGACCTGAGCTGAAGGCAAACACTTAATTGACTGAGCCACCCAGGCGTCCCCTATAATTTCAAAAGAACTTCTATACCAGACTTCCAAACCAGTGTCACCAGCCATGTGTCATACCTGTATGAGGTTTGGGGAATCATCTTGGCTGAGCCTCAGTTTTCTTAATTCTACAACTGATACCATTACCTTCCCAACCCTAGTAGGGTAAAAAGAGAGAGGGTGAGAGAAAGTGTGAGTTTGTCAACTGCACAGGTATAAAGAATAGAATTGTTATTATTGCTGTAATTGGCATCTTCAAGACTGTTTTATGACTTTTTGCTGAAGGGCTTGCTTGTTTTCTGTGGAACCTGATACCCAACACCAAAGATTTACTGATCAGTTAACTCAGTCATTCCTTGTCCTCACAGCAGACACCACCCTTGATTTTATGATTTTATCAATGGCACAATCATTCCAGCAGTCCCTGTATCTCAAAATCTCACAAGCACCTTCTAATCCTTTGTCCTCCTTTTAAGTTTTACTGTTATCCCATTTTTTCAGGCCTTTGCTGGAACATGTCTGAATTATTACAATAATCTTCTAACTAATCCCCCTGTCTTCAGTCTTTACTACTTCTGCTGTGTCTTCTGCTGGGGAGGGGGGTGGTTTGTGGAATCATTTTTGCTTTCTGTTTCTCTTCTCCCAGCAAAACATAGCCTCCTTGCCTGTGAACCTTGAGTGTCCTCCTCCTATCTGTCCATTGCAGTTAAGTCTTCCTCCTTGTCTTCTTTATATATATATATATAAATATACATATTTATATATATGTGTGTATGTATATATATGTATATGTATATATAAATAAAATTGTATTTTATTGTGTGTGTGTATATATACATATGTGTATATATATAATCTGCATTTGCAGCTCTTCCTTTTAAAATTCCTTCTTTATGAACCACCTTTTCAGCTAAACTTTGTTCTCCAAAAGGATATCGACCGCTTTTACTTCTGGATTTTTTCTACAGGTTCTTCTGTCTATCCAGAATGTCTTTGTTGAAAAACCACTGATCAGTTCTGTGAAGCCATTTGAAAATGGTACCACAATGGAAGTATTTGTAGTTTTTCCCTAAGCAAATGTGCTTATGACTCTTCTCTCCTGAATTCATTATGCCCCTGCTCTTTACTTCATCTCCCAACTACTCCATGGCTGTATAGTACTAAGTAATTGTGTAAAACAGTTACCTCATTCTTAAGCTTAACTTGATTAGTGTGTATCTATTTCTTTGTGAACTCTATTTTGAAAGAGCCTCAGCCCATGACCAAAAAGTCCCTAGTGGCAGTAATACAGGTTATAGGTTATGTCTTGCTTTCAGCCGGCTTCACTCTTGAAAATGTAGGGCACCATTTTAATACTCCCTCTTTTCTTGATAAGACACAGCAATGTGCAGTAAGAGAATTATTTCAGCTGTGGGTATTTATATTCATGTTGAAATATAGTTGAATGAAAGTACCTTTTAATAAGAAAGTAACATTTTGTAGAAAAAGTAAACTTACTCACTCCTGGAAAAATGTCTTGCCTGTTCTTGCCTTCGATTAATCTTCAGAGGGACGTTTCTTTTTGTCTGTAGTTTGTGTATCCCTATTTTAAGGAATTAGGCTCTGTATCAAGTTTTTTGGTATTACTACAAGTCAGCCAGTCCTTTACTACTTTAATAGTGTCAGCCATTCATTCTTAATTACTTTTTTAAATGCCAGAAAATAAAAAGCAAAACCCCACCCTATATTAATGTAACTTTATGGTTAAGATTTTACATTCACAAAAGTCCAGAAATTCAAAGTTTTATAGTTCCCCAAAGAATCCTAATTCAGTCACGTTGCATAAACTGATATTAAGGCTGAAATGTATCATCATTACAGTAATGCAAAATACTCATATATGCATGAGGACACAGTTATGGTTGCTGAGGGAACCATAATTTTGGATTTTCTGAGTTTTTTTGCACATACAATTTCAACCATAATGTTAAGTTAATGCAGTTTTTTTCATTGACTCTGAAGTAATATATCTGTTGCTATGTTTATCTTAAAAATAAATTTTCATTGACTCTATTTTTTTCTTCTGTATATCTATAAACCTGTACTTACAGAGATCCGATGTCCCTACAAAGAGAACTACCTAAGGAATATTTCTATATAAAAATAGTTTTCGCCTCATGTATACTCATATTCTTTCTGCCTTTCTCTCACACACACATACACACACAGCCTCACACATTTATGTTACATTCTGGCACATTATAGAAGCAGGTAGCATATCCACTACCTGCTGTTGAAAGTGTTGACGATACTGAATTATTTATTCTATCTTCTACACTCTCCAAAATCGTTTTGGGTACTTTGACACATTTTGGTCTCTTCCATATGGATACTTCATGATGGCAGAGTTGCCAGATGCTCAGGTTTTATGACAGTCTTAGTTTTTCAAGGACTGTTGGAATATTCTTGGGAGAATCTCGCCTTGTTGCTGAATCCTATGGAGTGGCGAAATACTAACATTTCTTTGAAAGTGTTTTTTAAGACAAGGAGTTATTACAAAGAAGTTATTAGAATGTCCCATCTGAACATATTTAGCTTTGGGCACTTAGTAAGGGAGCAGTTTGTCATGCAGTTCATGTGTAATGAGCTGGCATCTCTAATAATAAGTAATAATAGCAGCGTATATGAATTCGGGGATTAAAACAAAATTATTTAAAATATCAAATGTTAACTGTCCTATAACTTCAGCCCTTTGTTTATATCTCAGTTGCCAAAGTACAAAGATGAAGAACAGGGTGGCCAGTCTATCTTATCTTAATATCCCTTATCTATTTACCTATCTATGAAATACATAGGTATTTCAAATATATATTCACATATATAAATATGCTGAATATTTGCTTAATTGAATAGAATGCAGATATTTATAGTCCCAGATAGTTGCTTTTTCTCTGCAATATTAATAGAAACTCATCATCTTCCCCCTTTCCAATCCTTGCCCTTCACACATATGAAATTAGAAGTTTTCTTCATTTTTAAGGTCCATCTCAAGCATTATCTCCTTTAAAGCCTTTCTGGCTCTCCTGGGCCAGTCTGAGGTTACTTTCTTGCTTCTCTTGTGGCATTCTGTGTATTTTCTGACACTCCCACACCATGACGATATACAAGTACAAAAGGGAAGAAAGGAAAGGACCAACTTAGAAGGGATGCATCCATGCTCTGCCAAGTGAAAATGTCTGATGTGGTGGGAGGAGGCTTTGGATGGCTTTTAGGTGACCTATGGTGTGTGACCCTTGGACATAGGCAATGAAAAATTCAAATAACATGGAGCCTCAGATAGCTGTAAAGAGGCTGTAGAGCATATTTACACACATGTTCAAGTACTTCTGTCAGTGTTTCTACTTTTTTTCCCCTCAGTGAGTGGGCCACCCCCCCCCCATTAAATGGAGAATATTTTAATCCCCACATCAAACATGAAGATGTTCCCATCATTGGAATTAGGAGGCAGGTTTATAAGCCGTGGTTGGCTTTCTTTCTGTCACTGACTCCACACTGGTCCCGGCTTTGCCTCTGACTGGCTAACCCAGAGCAGGTAACCCCATGTTATGCTCCTTAGTCACCTAGTAAGCAAGTGTGACCTGAGGCATTTTATGAGCTGTCATAATTTGGTGAGTCCCGCATATTGTGTAGTTATCAAGGGTGAGAACAAGAAAAAGGAGCCTTAGAAAGTTACGATGCCATGTAGGTTGTTTTGAATGATATAAAGACTTCATTTTTAGATCTTCTTAACAATATTGTTTATATATGGTATTTTGTACTTTTCACCCGTTTTCCCTCTTGCTCCTATGTATATGTTAGTTACTTAAAAATTAAAAAAGAGGGCAGTCATTTAAGTTGTGATCAAGGGAAGCATGTGAAGGAAATGTTTTCACTTGTGAAACTTAGCCATGTAGATTTTTAAATTTTCATTAAAATAGGAAGTTTTAGTTTTTAGCAAGCTAGCTTTCAAATGGTTTCCCCTTGGTGATATGGACTGGGAAGCACATTTGTAGAATTTTTACATTGTTGACTTGATGAGAAAGAGACACAGTGTTAATAAATCAATGTTTATAAAAAATCTTATCATTAAAAATGGTATGAAAGAGTGGGACACAGTCTTGGGACTCACACCTTTGGATTCTTTTTCTACTGCAGATGTACGATATTATTTAATATTTCACTGTCCCAGATACTTTTTGAGTACCTACTGTGTACAGTATATTTTACTGGCTTTGGCTTTTGTAATTAGTTATCTAGTGATACCCTTATAATTAAAGTGATGTGTAAAATAGCAAAACATTGGGGATACTAACTAAATTATTTGTGGGGAGGTATTTCTTCACACGGCATATTAAGCACCAAATTCAAGGAAGATTTCAAAGAACTGTCTTGGACTTGCCAAAACAAACATAGGAGAAATAATCAAAACACAGGGATAATCTCTATGAGCAGCCTAACAACAAAATGTCACAAATCAAATGATAGAACAGCTCAATAGACTACAGGATTCTGGGAAGCAAATTTAAAACAAATACTCAAAAGCACCAAAAAATTTAGGTCTTATGACCGATTATAGAAAGACTGAATATTTAGGAGACACTTTATTTTGTGCTTGTTAATTTTAGTAGTAGATGTGACTCAGTAAAAATAGCAAGTTACCATATTTTTCCTTGTTAGCTTATTCGTTATTTGGGCACAAAATACCTTACTTTCCATGGTTGTCAGGGGTAGTTTACTTGATATACCAGGAGGCAGTTACTCTTATTGTTGTTGTTGTGATGATTGCTTTAACTATTCCTGTGTCATAATATTCAAGCCTAAAGGATGTTGATATCTAAAAGCCATTCTGTGTTTATCTATGGTTTGTTCCTCAGGCTTGTGCCTTAACTGAGCTTATGTATCTATTTGAATCTATTTGAGCAGTATTCTTTCTGGCTTGATTGGTCACCATGTCCTTAAATGTGTGTAATCTTAGATAACATAGGTCGTGTTGGGTTAGGGTGATGATAGGACCTATATCCATTACCTTGAGTCTCTGGTCTTCCAACTTCATAATATTCAGAAATGAACTCCCGGGACTTGTGAGTGGCATGAACTAAAGGGCAAAGAACATTCCAATATAAAATGATATGCTGCTGTTAAGGAATAGTCTACGATAGATTAATCATGAGGTGAATTATAAATATTTCACATACTAATTATATTAGTTTATGGAGATAAAACACCATATGAAGTGTTCCCAGCACACTCAGCAAGTTAGATGTGCTTTGCATGTTAATTGACTTGGTTCTTCAAGGCTGATGATCATGAATCCCTGAAGATGACAGAAATTATTATCATGATATTATGTATTCCTGATCTTTATACCAGGTTGACATCTCCCTTCGAGTTCCTTTTCTTTGGATCGTATCATGAGTCCTTGATATATTAGGATGGTGAAGCAGAGATCAGTGCCTGAGATGTTATTAGGGACCCTAAAAAAAGTAATGGGTTCAGCCAAATATGACATCAAATAATGCAAGGTAGAAGGTAAGTTCTTTCTTTTGGGGATATGAGATACTTCCCAACTTGTTTTTAATGGTAGGAGTAAATATCATTTTGAACACTTGACTGTATGTAGAGAATCAACCAGTTTGATTTCCTCAGTGTCACTGAGGTTATGAATGACTGATTCATTCATTCATTCACTTACTTGAAAACATTTATTGAGCATCTGAGATAGGTAGTGAAGGAAAATACAGGGCATGTCTGAGGAGAACTTAAAATCCAGAGTGGTACCTGTCATGATAGGGAGCTAGGATACTAAAGAAAAGAACAGTAGATCTAATTTTTCTTGTCAAGGAATTTATACTTTAATGGGAAAAAAACAAGATAACATATGAAATATTGGAGAAACATGTAAAACAGATATGTAAAATTATGTAAGAAACCAGAACCCACATTTTTAATAGACAGTGTTGGTGACCAGGGCCTTTAGTTCAATCAAATTTCCAATGCAATTTCTTTCATTAGTCTATTATCTGTTATCTTTAGTTACCTACTAGGCACTCTACTTATACCCACATTTGTAGAAACTGTCCCTTTATTTCTTCTCTATTCCAACCATTGATTTATTTCTCCTTTTGTATTAAGGAATGTTACCACTGCCCATCTGATTGCACAAGCTAGGAACTTGGCGTTAGTTACCCTTACTTAGCCTGTCCCTCCAGTAACCAAGTCAATATTGCTATTATCTTCGTTGCTTTTAATATAAGCTGTTGCTTTCTAGCCCAGTGCCTGATCCTGTCCTTGTTATTTCAGTAGGCTGACTCCTTCATGTGACTTGGGGTGGCCACCTTGATTGTATGTCTCCAGGAGATACTTCACTGATTGTTACTAGCTTTCCACTAGGTGGTCTAACAGTGTAATCACTCACTAAATATATGACGAATGAAGGGATGAAATAAAACTATTCAGGTTAGTACCGTTCTTCTGTATACCATTTATATTTTTACTTCTCAAACATAGATGATGATGAGAAGTACCATTACCGAGAACCATTGAGTCACATTCTAATCTTAGATGACTCAAAACCAGTGTGGAATAATTGAAAAAAAAAAGGGGGGGGGGGTTGGGTCCAGAACAAAATGGATTTGGAACTCTTCTCTGCCTCTTAGTAACTGCTATTGCCTTAGCACATAACCAAACCTATCATGCTTTAATTTCTTAATCAGTAAACTGGAAATAATAAGACACATCTCTTAGGATGATTAAATTAGACAATATAAGTTAAAAAAAAAATCCTTGCATTATTTGTGGTTTCTTGTCTTCCTTTAGATTACAATCACATGGCTGTTGGACAGCCCTGGCTTTAAACAAATTGGTTTTATCTTTGGATATATAGAGAACAACCTCCCTTCTTTTGAGAGTGTTAGTGATGGTGATACTTTGTTTCCTTATCCTCTCGTTTTACTACCATTTTTTTTCTCAGCCAACTGGCATTCACCACTCAGTCAGGGATAATAAGAAGAAAAAAAGCATTGTTAGTATAATTATAAATGTACAGTGGATCCCCATATTGCTAACAGATAAAGTGTGAACTTAGAAAACTTCTTATGCTATAGTTGGGTGCTTCTAGGTCTGATGGAAAACTACCCTTCTAGTTTTATTTGGTTACTTACCTTTTTTTAAATCCAAAACTTTAAGCAACCATCCCTCCTCTCTGAATGAATTCAAATAGCACTGATCATTCCAGACCCAAGAACTCAGGACCCAGGATTCTTTTGATACCCTCAATAAACTTGACCTTTCCTGGTCTTCCACTGCTCTTCATTTTCTCTTTCTCCTCTAAACCAATAGTTTTTAGTATCTCTTCCTTCATTTATAATCAGTCTTGCCCTGCTTTGTGACATTTCTTGTGCAGGATGGAACTTTTCTTTTCTTTCTTGTTATTTAATGTTTCCTGTATTTATGGCTTACTTCACCAGTTATATTGTCAGCTTCTCTTGAACAGGGGTGTTATCTTGCTCTTCTTAGTTTGTTAAGACTTAACAATATTTTGATTTGTAGACTAATTGATAGACTAAAACAGATATATCCATAAATGTTCTTAGTGGTTCATATTCCCTTAGGTCTTATGAGAATACTCTTTTTTTAAATATATATATATATATATATATATATATGTATATATATATATATATATATATATTTTTTATAAACATATAGTGTATTATTAGCACCAGGGGTACAGGTCTGTGAATCGCCAGGTTTACGCACTTCACAGCACTCACCATAGCACATTTATGAGAATGCTCTTAATAGATTCTGGTCCGAGAATACATCAAAAAAGTTTAAGTATACACAGTAAACATTTCAGTTTATTTCTAAATTTTTTTTCATTACTAGACACATACTCCATTCCTGTTTCTTCTTTTCTTGTTACCAGCATAATTACTGGGTGTATTTTATGGATTAGACAAAATACCAAGAATTAAAAGATTTGAGAGTAAGCTTGAGTAACTGGAGACACCTAAACTTAGCTCACGTGTGTGTGCGTGTGTGTGTGTCTGTATCTCTCTCTCTCTCTCTCTATATATATATATATATATATATATATATATATATAATTTGTCTCCTTAAGCAGCTGTGAGGCAGCTCAGAGTGCTGATGACTGTGGAGTGGATATGTGTTAAAAAACCACTTGGTCATACTGTTCAGTGGCATGTCCTACCTACAGACTGATTCCCTGCCTTCTAGACATGTGTTCTTTACACAGTATTCTCCTGGCCATAATGATAAGCACAGGAAAGGAACATTACATGGTGGAGTAAAAAAGCAAAACTGATTACTTGATGTTATCCTATGGGACAGCTTTTGGGAAGCTGGATACTCTGTTTAACAGCCTGTAAATGACCCATCACAGGAACCTGGAAATTAAATGACTACATTTCCTTTTCCTTTAGATAAGACTTCCATCTTGTATTTTTAATTGTTTTAGCAAATAGAAACATTTTGTTATGCATGTTCTTGAAGGATTTTGAAAATCCATAGCATTTAAACATGTAGTAGAAATGGTCTAATTAAGATGAAGTAGCTGACAACTAAAGCATAGTGTGTTAAAATGAATTTTGCATATCAGTGATTAATGAATATTAGAACTCTGTTATCATTCTACATGGGGTTTACAAATGAAAGAAATATATATTTAAGCCAAAGACTTTTGAAGGTCTTGGAAATAATTTTCATTTATGCATGTATAAATGAGCTCCTATTATATTAAAACATTATCACGACACTTTGGAAGTGACAAAGTGAAGGGAATGGTAGTCCTCCTCTGTTTCACGTCTTATATCCTGTTCATCAGCAAACCTGGATGTCGGCCCCTTCTCGTCGCCTCCAGCACTGCCATTTTGACCCAAGCCACCGTCACTTCTTTTCTCTTCCCCTTCCTGTTCTCCCGTCTTCTGAGGAGATTCCTTACAGTCTCTTTTCCGTATAGTAGTCAGTGTAAAGTTTTCTCCTACTAAAGAGTAATAAAACATGTCATGAAACAGAGAAACAAATGTAATAGAAATACAAGAGGTTATACAAGAAAATTTTTAAACTTTGTAGATATGTGAATATAAGAGTCATGCCCTGGTTGAAGATGCTATGACACATCACATCATGAAATCTGTTAAAAACCAGGTTTCAGAAATAATTTTTAACATATGAAGCAGCATGTTAAGTATTAGAAATGAAAAAAACAAACTATGTGGTAATGGCAATAATGTACATATACTACAAAGGAAGAAGAATAAAAGTGAATATACCCAATATGCATGTATAACTTTGTCATTTCCCTTCTTAAAAATACTCAGTCTCTTTCCCATTGCTCTTACCATAATATCCAAAATTATTTTCCTGCTAAGGCCTTTTCTTCCAAAGGCTTCCAAACTTCCTTAGCTTCTTCTCTGCCCACTTTCTCATTGAACAAATTGCTTCAGCCTCCTGGGTCGTTATTCAGTTCCTCCACCTGCCAATTTTCTTTTTGCCTAGCTGCTTTACTTTCCATCTTAAGTCTGTCATTTAACCATGGACGCTTGGCATGCACTGGCTAAACAAGAACCAGAATGAAAATGGTGCCTTTTTCTTTCTGGGGGTGGTTGCAGGTGATATTCACTTAATTTATATTTTTTGTACTTAAAACATTTTCTGTTGTGAACCTGTGCTTTCTAATTATCAGGGGGAAAAGAAGTAATGCCATTCCAGAATCAAAGAACCTGGTAGGTGAAATCGGCCAGTCGGGAGGAATTATCGCAAGCAGGTCAACTCTGTAAGATCAGTTCAGTGAGGAATCGCATTCAGGTATCGTGGATGAAGTGTTGGATTGAGGAAATCTGGTCCAGCCAGAGCGGTGCTTTCCCATACAGTACCCATTAATGGCTATTTCACTTAAGCTTGAATGAATCAAGTTCAAGTCAGTTTAAAACTTAGTTCCTCCATTGCTCTAACCACGCTTCAAGTGCTCTATGGCCATATGTAGCTGGTTGCTAGTGTATTGACTATTACAGATATAAAACATTTCCGTCATCACAGAAAACACTGTTTCACAGAAAGTAAAGGATCTAGAATCCTAGGGTGTCTATATCAAGGAACAAGAATCAAGATAAGCAGTAATGGAACAACAAAGACTGTTAAGGAGGCTGAGCAACATGAATCTAGACAAGGAGTTTAGGTATTGAGCAAGGAGACTCAACTGGAAGAATGGAATTTACTCTTTTGTCAAAATGCTTACTGAAGCCCTGCAAAGAATTATTTAAGAATTCAACCCAAACTTGTATCTGTGTTAAATTGTGTACTTTATCTCATTATGTGATAAAATTGTTAAATGCTTTTGTGGGGTAGAAGGGGCCATTGGAAATGTGGAGTGAGACTGAGATAACTTAGTTCATGAAGTATTATTACTAGATTGCATGGTGGTAGTTGGAATATGGAATGCCTGTTTTCTGTTTCTCATTTCACTGCCCTTTCATGACCCTTTAAGATAATAAAAGTATGCATTGTGATAATAGTGGTCACATTCCTACAGTGCTTAGGTGTATTTCAGCATCTCTTTTTTTATGTATTAAGAGAATAGAGTAAAAGGCAAATGACTAGTTTATTCAAACTGAGCCAACAAATCTGAGATCTCTAATCTTGAATCTCATTAGAACAGTTTTGGATTCCTTAAGCAAATGTGACTCGGATTGTAGATCCTAATGTGCATTGAAAACAATTGAAACATGTATGGATACAATCCCAAATACATAGAACAGTGTTAATGTGGTTGCAGCACAGAGCATTTTGGTTAGACGATTATAATAGCAGCTTACTTATACTTTTGGTGAGATGGTGTAAGCTAATGATGTAGCCGCTAATTTGAATTTAGCAGACATTTTAAATATAGGTTTCTCTTACAGAGACAAAAGTTGCAATTTAAAGCTCTTTGGTGGTCTAAAAACAGCTTAATTCTGTAGTAGCATGGGAATAAGTACTAATCCAGCTTATACAGTGATTGTACTATGTCATGTTTGTGAAAGATTGCACAACCGCTTTCTCTGGTTTTTATGTTAATTTAAAAATATTAAACATAAAACCTTATAACATCTTCATGCTGAGATAAACTGTTCAATTTAACTTGTGCTCAAGCAGCAACTGTCAGGAATTATCTAGTTCCTAGTGGTTTTTGCTATCACCTTGTGCCCTTTCCTGTCAGAGACACAGTGTGGGATGATAAAGCTCAACTTGTTAGGATTTATTGCTTAAATAATACCTGAGGCAAGAAGAACAGTGGAAGCCTAGGGGTTAGCTCGCTGCTGATTGAATGATGTCATTTATTGTATTAACTTTTTTTTTTTTTTAAATTACTGGAAGTAGGCAAAGTAAAAATTGCCTATCAGTCTTACCTGCGTTCCTTTTGTGAGCATATTCATTGCTTTTTGGGGGTGTCCTTGACTTACACATTTATGGAACTGCTTGCTGTCCAATTTAACTACTATTTTACAAGTGAAAAAATAAAGATGTTTTCCTAATGATGGAGATAATTTCCGCAATTTAGAAGTAGTGAGGGCTATTTTAGGATCAGTTATAAAAATAAAATGGTTTTCCTATTAATGATTTAACAAACTGAAGGAAGTTTTGGTGTGGGCAGTTTCAAATGGGTAGTATTATGAAAATTATGAAAAATTATTATGAAAATCATTGCCATTTCACTTCTGAATGTATTACATTCTTTCATTTAAGAGGTTTTATGTGGAAGGCTCAACATTAGATCTGGATTCCTTAATTATGGATCAGCTAGCAGGTAGGGAAGGAGAGGAGGTGTATGGTAGGAATAGAGTGAAGGACTCTCCTAAACATTTGCTAGAGATGGTCCATCCTGAGGATAATTCTCATATAGGAAATTAACAATTGGGTTATGACTAGAAATACATCTATAATGGGTTATTTATATAATGGGTTTATATAATTTTATATTATCTTATATTATTTATATATATTATATGTTTTATTTTATTTTAATTTTATATAATTTTATATTATTATATATGTATATATATTTATATATATGATTTTATATAATTTAATATAATTTATATAATATGCGTTTATTTATATAATGGGTATTTTCCCTTCTACTTACTGCCATTTAATGCATAGTCCCTCAAGTTTGTAGTTTTATAAATGTATAACTGAACAAAAATATACCATTAATTTCGATTAATCAATTGTTAACATTTTGTACATTGTTTATCTCTATGCAAATATATACACATAAATATTTATTGTTATTAGTAGCCTTTTAAGTGAACCATGGAAGAATTAGTTGTAGACATGGTGACACTTCACATGTAAATATTTCAAAGTGTCTCCTAAGAATAAGTATATTCTTGTACAAGATCATAATACAATTATTACACTTGAGAAATTTAAGATTGATAAAAATTTACAGTCTTATATTGAGTCCATATTCAGAGTTTTTGTCCTTATAATATCATTTATAGTTGTCTTTTCCCCATCTAGTATCCAGTCAGGAATCACACATTAAATTTTGTTCTGGTATCTCTTTATTTTCCTTTAATCTAGATTTTTTTTTTTCTTTATGACTTTGACAGTTTTGGAAATCAAACCCTGTTATTTTGCAGAATGTTTATTTGATTGTCTCCTCATGACCAAATTCAGATCAGGCCTTTTTGGCAGGAATACTACCATTGGTGATTTGTATCTTTGTCAGTGTATCACATTGGGAAATACATATCACTTGTCCTATTATTGTTCATATTAAGTTTGATGACTTGGGTAAATTGATGTCTACCAAATTTGTCCACTAAGGTACCATTTTTTTCTTTATAGTTAATAAGTAATATGGGGACTGCATTTAATGACTTTTTCAGCCTCATGTGTGAAAACCATTGAGCTTGCTCAGGTCTCATGATTAAGAATGAGTCATTGATTGTAGTAATATTGTTTGGAGGGAGAGGAGGGGATATTACTCAATAATGAGACCCAAAAGTCTCATCCATTTTCTCTCAAGGAAAATATTGATTGATTGAGATAAATATTTTATTGTTCCGTTTACTAAGGATCAGATTTTTAGATAAGCAAATATCTTCATATTTCAGAATTTTCAATCCAAGCTTTAGAAAGGCATATTTTTGGACAAAATGGGGCATTTTTTCATCATAATTTTTCTGCTTCCTTTAGTTGAGTATAGACAATCAAGAGAAACAAATACATCTCCTTTGTAAGATGTTTTACTTCAAAGCATTAAACCATGACATTAATACAGCAGTGTGGGTTTAAAGAGAGAGCACTGCCTTTTGGTCTTCGGTGCCTTTTTTAGTCCATGAAGAAGACACTTGAATTCCTGTTTATGATATATGCACTTATCATGTAATCATTCTTCTTATGGGAAAGGCTAGTGCCGCAGATCATATAAACACCTGAAGTTAGCCATTTGGCTTGTCAGCAAGGGAGAATTTATAGTAGTTGTAATCATGGTAATAACAAGTACGATATTTTGTATTAAGTACAGAAAAAAAGCATTTGTAATGTAAGTGGTCCACAGCCAATTCATATCCATGGTGTAATGAAAAGTACTTCAGGCTTAGAAGACCAGGAGTCTCTGCTTTGGCACTTTATACCAATGTGATTCTGGGAAAAAAAGGGAAAAAAAAAAAAAACTCTTAACCTTCTTGAACCTCATTTTTTAGAATGGGAATTAAAGCTGTAAGGGTCAAATGATGCTACATTATGTTATAAAGGTGGCATTCCATCAAAATTGTGCCATCTAAGTATCCTCAGCTGTTCAGGGACTGTAATTTGTTCCTCTTTTGTATCCATATGTGGAATACCTCGTTAGGGCAACATTTCCAGGTTGTCCTAGATAGTTATTCTTCTTTCTTGTTTGTTTCTTTTAGTTGTTCGTATCACTGTTGCAGGCAGCATTATCCGGTGGGCTCTCTTGTTTCATTGTTTCTGTTCTTTGTTAGACTATGGCACACAGTAGGCATTTAGTAAATATTTGTGGAGTGAATGAATGAATAGACACTTTCATTTATAACCATGGTAGGTAAGATTTCATTTCCTTATTTCCATGAAGATAAGGAATCAGCTTTCTTCTTTTTTTTAAATATTTATGTTTTATATAAGGAGTTTTACAGATTCTACATCTGGTGCCATTAGCAGTGCAGTAATGGAGAATAAAATATTTGAAAAAACACAAAGATTGCAGAACAGTTTAAAAAAGGGAGGGGGAGGAGGGACAGTGAGAAAACATACCAATAGAAAAAGACCACACTCGATAAGTCTATTGCATAAATCAAAAGGGTTTATGTCATAACATGAACATGTGCCATTTCTGCTTGTATATTGAATTTCAGTAGTTGGTTGCATAAAGAAGTAAAGTGTAATGAAACTGGCAAGCAAAGTATTCCCCAGTCAGCCTTATCTTTGTTCCATTTGTCCTTCAGATAGAGCATTTCTTGCCCTTTTCAATAAAATCCGTCTGGCTTTTTTCTTTTTCTTTTTTTCTTTTTCTTTCCTTCTTTTTTCCTCCCTTCCTCCCTTCCTTCCTTCCTTCCTTCCTTCCTTCCTTCCTTCCTTCCTTCCTTTCATTTTCTTTCTTTCTTTCTTTCTTTGCATCTCTCAGTAACTGAGCAGAGAAGACCAATGAGATTCAGGGCTTTTATAGTTCTTAGCAGCTGCTTTTTAAGAGATGAAAACTTAGAATGCTGCTACATGGTATTAAGGCTTAACTATTGATGTGTCCTTGTAGGGGATATGTTTTTCTTCGGTTAGGAAGAGGGAAAAGGGGAGAAAGGTGAAGGATGACTGCTTCAAGCATGCTTGGGACAGTAAACTTTAATTTCCTTGTTTCCTAGGATCCTCTTTGCAAGCTCAGTGCTGAACCTGACTGAATTGGCTGCCCTTCGGCCTGACCTTGGGAAATTAAAAAAGATTCTGTACTTCCATGAGAACCAGTTGGTATATCCTGTAAAGAAATGTCAGGAGAGGGATTTCCAATATGGATACAACCAAATTCTCTCATGGTAGGTATAGATTGTGTCATTATATTTAGTCCTTTGCCCCTGTTTTCTTTATAGTTAGCTTTTAAATTTTGAGACCGACTGTACACTTATTTTAAAAACTCATTAAAGTAGGTGTGTATGTTTAAATGTATCTTCTGTGGTAGTAATTGCTTGTGACTTTGATATACTTTTATATATATATATATGAGAACAACTAATCCTTTTATAAAATATACAAATGTAATAATCTAATTATATGTTGAATTAGTTATCTCTTTTCTACAACATTCAAAATAGAATCAAAATGTTGACAAGACACCTTCTTTTCACCCCTTGATTCCATTATGTATTGTTTAGGTGATACTTTTAGAAAAGAGCCAGTTAGGGTATTGTCATTTACCAACCACTTTCAGTATACCCAGCTGAAATCAAGATAGAAATTTACACAGGAAGAAATTAAAAATTAAAGCATAATAGAGCAAGGAGTTTTATTTTTTTTTTTTTCAGTTTTATTTTTATTTATTTATATTTTTTTTAATTTTATTTTTTATAAACATATATTTTTATCCCCAGGGGTACAGGTCTGCGAATCACCAGGTTTACACACTTCACAGCACTCACCATAGCACATACCCTCCCCAATATCCATAACCCCACCCCCCCTCCCAACCCCCCTCCCCCCATCAACCCTCAGTTTGTTTTGTGAGATTAAGAGTCACTTATGGTTTGTCTCCCTCCCAATCCCAAGAGCAAGGAGTTTTAATCCTTTTTTCTTATTATTTTTATAAGAGAAAACTATGGAAAATGAATCTTTAGGTGGTTGGGGTTTTTTCCCCTCATTGAGTCTTCTGAAACTGCACAGCCTTAAAATACATTTCAAAGGTGATGGTCCTTCTCTGTTGTTACTTCAACAAAGTGTATCTCTTGAAGCTTAGTTAATGAAAGAAGTTAATAACAACTCTGAAACCGCTTTGCGATTGGATCCTACTCACAGAACTACAACAGTCAAATAGAATCAGGTTGGCCATGATTGGGTACATCTTACTCACCTTTTTTTAATAGTTATTAGCAATTGGGATTGATGATGTGCTCCCAACTCTTACAAGCATATTCCATAGTTTAGTTGACATAGAAAAACAGCTCTATGGTGATATTTCTGTGTTTTGAGCATTTCATAAATGTTTTCCTGCCATCATTTTTACAAGCTGCTTCAGTCGTGAAGTAGCAGCGCTATCAAAATAGAGTGGAACTGCTTCACATCAAATGTCTCATAAAAACACAACCATTTTAAAATTTCATAATAAAATTAAAATACTTTATTTTATATTGAAACAGAGAAGGCAAATATGTTTTAAAAACAAAAATAAAATCATTTTGTGCTTTTATCAATATGGAAAACATTTGTAATATTCTTTTGATTTCTTAAATTAGCATCATTCTTTTCCTCTGATAGTGTGTGTTTATTACCCCTGAGAAATAACTGGAGAAAAAAATTCAGTCTATTTTTCCCTTTATGGGTGGCTTTAAAG
Organism: Lutra lutra; assembly: GCF_902655055.1. Lineage (NCBI taxonomy): Eukaryota > Metazoa > Chordata > Mammalia > Carnivora > Mustelidae > Lutra > Lutra lutra. The sequence goes on from NC_062280.1 coordinate 87,846,085, forward strand.
TTAATGGAAGTTATACCCACTCATATCAGAGAGGAAATGCATGAAAAGAATATTTCTGTAGACTGTCTTGGATCTTTAATTTAGCATAGAATGGGTTTTTAAGAGTGTAAGTAGTTGGGTTTCATGCCCTATGAGGGCAGATATCTAAAAAAATTTTAGCTCATTGCCCCTCATCTCTCTATTTTATAAAAGATTGTTTTTTCTCAAAAGGAATGAGACTACAAAAGCCTGTACATGATTTTCCGTCATTGCTCTTCTCAAGAGGGTAAACTGATCGACAAGCTCAGAGAGGAAGAAGTAGACTCGATCATTGTTTGGACTCTTTACAAGAAAAAAATAGTTTGCCGTTGTCCAGAGGAAAAATAAGAGTGTCAGAAAGCAGTCCCGTTTCACATTCTCTTTGAAAAGTATGAGTCTTGCTTCCTCAAATGTTTCTTTAGGTTTCTTGCTGACTTCTGCTTTTGTTGGCACTGTCGGATTTCTTTCTTGACCAAGTGACAGTTAAGGACCTCAAAGATGACTGACATAAGCACTCACCTTAAATAGAGGTTTCGCTAGCCCTCTGACTTACGAACACATGTTGTAACTGTATATTATGACCTGTGGGTCGCTATTACAATATGTGACATATGGTGAAAACAGACTAGCTGTAAAACATCCTTCAACTTTTGGTCTATTATTATATTGGCTTCCTTATTGCTTGCTGATGTGTCAGCACTTCTGTGACATTCTTTTGTATTATCGGTGCTGTTATCACCCCTACCCCCAAATTTCCACTAGGTTGCAACCAAAAAAAAAAAAAAAAAAAACTTATATAGAGTAAAGCAGTTTTGCAGGGGAGGCATAAAGGTGGCAGTTCAACATTCCTTTTGTAGGCTTTTCCTTCTGCTGTGTATTAATAACAGGAACTTTGGCTGTCCTCAGTAAACGGAGCATTTGCTATGGTATTCCTGTTCTATAAGCTCTACCTTTTCATTTGTGTTTTGCCATCTTACAGACTTATATGTCTTTTCCATTTCCTTGATTTATCAATTTTAAGGTGAAATAAAACTAGCTGTTATTTGAGCTTCTATACCTTCTCACTAAAACATCTGTGTGCGTTTTAGTGAGATCCAGTGACACTAAGGCATTGAATCATTGCTTAAACAAAGAGGGCCATTTTTAAAAACCAAACCAATTATTTATTAAATCAGTTTTTTGACCCATGAAGGGAACATACTATATATTCAGTTTTGTCCAGGTTGCCCTTAGTTATCATTTGTGTTCATTGTTCTTCAAGAAAATGTTAGAGGCAGTTCTGAACACTGTGGACATATGTATGACACCTAGAATTTGTTAATCACATTTCCTTATAACAATGTGTTTTAGATTATTTGTATTTTAAAAATATTAAAGGGAGGAATACAGTCTTTCCATTAAAAGTAATAGATAGTTATTATATTTATTTCATTTAATTCTGAAGGTCCATGGTATTGTGGTCCTTCTTCTCCTTTGATGACCCCACATATAACATACTAGTAAAATAAGTTATTTATAGAGATCCCATATAATCCTTCCTGTAGAATTCCAGAACTTTAAAAAATCTAGTGGTTTCTTGAAGCAAAGGTTAAACAAGAAATCAACTTTTACAACATGTTTAAAGGTATGCTTTTGTGTGAAATAGCTTTATCTGAACTAGTCTCCTTGAAGGTACTGAAAAGTACGGTAGATGTCCTCTTGTCAGCAGTATGATATAAAATGGTGTATATCACTGACATAAAAATCCAACATGGGTATGTGGGCCACAGAGAAGAAGGTCCTGCTGTACTTAGTATTGCTGATAATGCAGAAAGTCCTGACACTGCAGAAAAATAAACATTGTTTGATGCCTCATAAGATCCTAGTACATCATTTAATTCCTCTCTTGCCTTTCCTCCCTGATGCCAGCACTCTAACTTACCGTGATACAATGGGAATGAAACGAACTTACCTATTAGAGGCCATTTAGTAAATACTGATGGGAAATGCAGAGTTCTTTGCAAACCCAAGTACAGTATAAACTCTGACTAACACAGAGGTCTTGAGCTTATAAAAACTAACTGCGAATGAGTGTGGGTTCATCATTTGCATTTATCCCTTTCCTTTCCAGCCTGGTGGCTGATGTGGTGGTGTTCAACTCAGTTTTTAATATGGAGTCATTTCTCACCTCTATCGGAAAATTTATGAAACTGATTCCTGATCACAGACCCAAGGATCTGGAAAGCATCATCAGGCCCAAATGCCAAGTTATTTACTTTCCCATCAGGTTTCCTGATGTGAGCAGGTCAGTGTGTTTGACTCCGTTTTTCAATATTGTGTCATAAATTATTTCCCAAATGTATAGAAATTTGTGGTGTTCTTGCCAATTTTAACTTTTCAGCATAAGCATGGTTAATTAGAGAATCGAGTTCTATTTCACCATGCTGTGATTTACAAACATTTTAAATAATCATGTGTCCTGACGATCCCTGAATGGTTAGTTCTGATATTGAGTTCATCTTTTCTTCTCTGATACTTACTGGTTTCCTCAAGCAAGCTGCTTTGGCTCTTTTGACACTTACTGTTTTGTTTCTTTCTTTGTTGTTTTGTTACAGAAGTCATTTTCAAGCATATTTCTCAGCCTTTGCATTCAGCTTATGCCCATGGGTTTATATGTATATAGCAACTGTTCTAAGTAAATCAATGGTAATTGCACTGCTTGGGTTACTTTCATTTCCTGTCCTATTTTCTTCTATTTTTTTCCTTCTTCCTTTTCTTTTTTTATTATTTATATTATTATTATTTTTTAAAGATTTTATTTATTTATTTGACAGAGGTCACAAGTAGGCAGAGAGGCAGGCAGAGAGAGGAAGGGAAGCAGGCTCCCTGCCAAGCAGAAAGCCCAATCCGGGGCTCAATCCTAGGACCCTGGGATCATGACCTGAGCCAAAGGCAGAGGCTTTAACTTACTGAGCCACCCAGGTGCTCCAATTATTTATATTATCTTAATAAAGAGTTAGGTCTTCTATATTAGGTTACAAATGCACTTAATTGCCATTTCTCTTTCTCTGTTACTAAGGACATTTTTTATTACCCTTGTTGCTGGGCCCACCCTGAATTAGCAGTGGATGATGTGGCTCAAAGGGAACATTCTCAAATTCCTTTTCACTTCTGATTAAACCTAGCAAAATGGTTTTTATTACCAGTAGGAATATTTCTCCCGTGTGAACAGAAAGTTTACTTCAGTGGGACTCATACTAGCTGGGGATGCTGCTGTTTGCAACTGAATATGTCCTTAAAAAGGGTTCAGGGACAGCTGTTTCTTCCCCATCGCTGAAAGGAAGGCAGGAAACAATTTAATGTCTATATATGTTATGCAGGAGGTCAGCATTACTCTCTGTATTCTAGATTTACTGAGTTCACCCAGATTTTGCTGTGGAATCAGTAGTCCTCATCAGCACTCTTAATGCTGATTTATTTGAGTGTTTACTAGTTAATATTTCATTGAAGAAAAATCTGCCTAATCCCAAATCAAGTTAGTGAGTCATAAAATTTAAGTTAGACAACCTTGCCCAAGTCTTACTTTATGGAGTTCAGAAAGCAGAGGCCCAAGGAAGCAGAGACTGGCTTTTACTCACACTACTGATTGTCACAGACTGGATTAACATTTAGACTCCATGATTCTTTATTCAATTTTCTGTTTACTGTTCAAGGTTCCTATTGCTATAGGTCATTTTGTAAAAATACTTAATCATTTATTTGGAGTTTTGACAACTGTCAGGCTAAGCAAATAAATATCAAAATTGATTTTCAGTTATAGATGCATATGTATATGCATATATAATGTGTATGTATATATGTATGTATGTATGTATTTATTTATTTATAAGATTTTATTTATTTATTTGACAGAGAGAGACACAGCGAGAGAGGGAACACAAGCAGGGGGAGTGGGAGAGGGAGAAGCAGGCTTCCTGCCGAGCAGGGAGCCCCATACGGGTCTTAATCCCAGGACCCTGGGATCATGACCTGAGTCAAAGACAGGTGCTTAACGACTGAGCCCCCCAGGCACCCCTATAATGTGTATTTATATATATAATATGTGAGATGAGAGAATTTCAACTTCTGGAAAATACAGTTGTTACACTTTAGACCTATGATTAGTTAAAACGTAGTTTATATTTTAGGCCATACTTTTAAAATATGAACTTTATTTTTTTGACATTTTTTAAGGTTTCAATATAATGTACACTCAAAATGTACATCTTTAATTTAGTAGGTGGTTATACTACATCTTAATTATTACCACTATAGAATTCCAAATACATAATATGTTTTAAAATTCATTTGCATCTGATATATTCCTACAACATCATATGTTTTAATACACCTGTGGCAATTGAATAGTTTATTAATTTGGACTATATTACCATAAATAAATCTAGCTAAATGGAAAAAGGTTAAGAAATATTGTGGCCAAGATAACATTCATAAGCAAGGTCTTAGCCCAGAGTGTTATTTGAATTATTTTCAAATGGTAATTTGCTTTATCCAACCCAAACTCATATAGTGTAAGTAAGTGATTATTTGCATGAATGACAATCATTCTAATGCCTGCAGTCTTAAAAGAGTATTATTTTGTTGAGATGTTGAAAAATATTTAGTAATTCCAAAGGCAACATAACCAAGATGATTAAAAAAAAAAAAGAACTTTTGAATGCTTCTATCTTTCTCTCTATACAAATATTGTTTGGTCATGGCAAAAAAAAAAATAAGTAAAAACAAAGTAGAAGATATAATTAAATTATTAATATAATATGCTATAATAGTGTATACTATAATGGATATTAGTCAGAGAAGGGGAACAGCTGTATTTCAGCAAAAAAATATGAGGATTTCTAAAGTTGTTAACAGTTAAGATTCAGAGCATGTCGGTCACATAAGGACTTCAGTAATACGGCTTCGTGGCAACTACTGTTACCTATTGCCCTTCTCACTCCTCACTGCCTTGTCTTTCTCAAAGACCAGAAAAATCATTGCAAGAAAGAATATCACTTGAAACTATCATTACATGTATTTGGGGCGCCAGGGTGGCTCACTTGGTTAAGAGTCCAACTCTTGCTTTTGACTCAGGTCATGATCTCAGGGTTATGAGATCGAGCCCTTTCAGACTCTGGCTCAGCAGGGAGTCTGCTTGGGAGTCTTTCTCTACCCTCTCTCTGTGCTTCTCCCCCTGCTCATACTCTAAGTAAATAAACAAACAAATAAATAAATAATCTCTTAAAAAAAAGAAACTATCATTATATGTATTAAATATTTGGGGATGGAAAAGCTTTTAACACTGGAGGCATACATTCATGCATTTGAGTCTTGATAGCCACTTACCAGCTCTGTGGCCTGTATAAGAATAATGACCCTGAACTTAGGTTCTTTAATATTACGATTATATTTACGTATCACCTCTGTAGGCATTGTGTAGTGACTAAAGGAAATAATGCAAATAAAGGAAATGCAAATAAAGGAAACACATGCAAAATGCCTAGCATAGTGCCTGGTATGTGATAGCCCCCCCACCCACCCCAGTAAAGACTACTTCATCATATTAATTTCCCCACTCCCATTGTTATATAACCTAGCACATTTATTGCCACCTGAATATAAAGTACTCTCTTCCTCTCTCTCCTTTCTTAATCAGCACATTAAAATACAGAAGTACCCTGCCAAAGGAGCAACCCAATATAAATAAAGAGGTTCATTTATTATTCTCTGTATCATTCTGACTCAGTCTTTGGGCCTCATAGGAATCTATCATCCATTGGTGGGGCCAACTCCTTACTCTGATTTTTTTCTTGTCCCAATTTTCCTCCTTCCTTCTTGAGCTCAGCCTCCATGTTTGATCATTATCCTTGCTGTCTTGCATATTCTCTCAATTTTTTTGCCCTTTTCCTTAATTTGATCAGGAGAAAAACCTCCAGCTGTACTTGTTAGTCTACTCTAAATGCACATGGTCCTCCTGAGCTGCCTGGTAAGCAGACCACATTTCCCATCTACTAGATAACTAATCATGCATTTTTCTTGCTTTGTAGACTTCTGATACCAAATACTCTATCTTCGCTCTCAGATTATGACTGAGAAAATAGCCGCAATCGGCAGAGAATTTCTGTGTGCTGCTACCACCGTGTCGGCCCATCCACGTGCTTCTGGGTGTATATTCTTTTTCTTTGTACCCATTAATGTGCATGAACTGACTTTGCTTCCATGTGAGGCCTTTGCCTCCACAAGAGTCTAGCCTTCTTGCATATCTAAGGACTACTGTCCTAGCAATTTGTCCTTCTCTGTTCTGTACCATCAGTTTTCCTGTCTTCTGGGTCATTACTATTAGCATAAGAAAAATGCTATTTGTTTTGCATCTTTAAAATAAAAAAGCTATTTCTTGTTTCCACTTATCCCTTCTGCTAGTGCCTGTTTTCCTTCTCTCTGTTAGTAGCAAAACCTCCTGAAAGTGTTTATATTTGCTCCCAGTTTTATTTCTACTGTTCTCTCTTACAGCTACTCCACTGAAACTGTTTTTTGTTAAGGTTACCAGTGACTTCCATGCCTCTCTAAATCCTGTGGTCAATTCTCGGTGCTCATCTTACTTAACATATCAGCAGCATCTGACACACTATGACACATTCTTCAGTTGTTTTCTAGGACACGCAAGTTGCTATTTTTCGGGCTTATTGCTGGTTTCTCATCATTATCTTGGCTTTGAACTTCATACTGGCCTTTGGCACTCTTAGCACTTAAAGTGTTGATGAAAGAAGAGTCCAGGATTGAAAGGAGAAGAAAAAAGGAGTCAGGAAGTCAACACTGAGGGAATTGTCTCTGGAGAAGAGGGAAGAGGACGCTAAGAAGATGGCCAGTAGTGAATTCAGAGAAGTAAGGTTAGATTATACCCTTGAATTTGATAAATAAAGGATCAGTGATACCCCATCCTGCATTCTATTAAATCACAGAAAAGTTTCTTGTGTTCTTTCTAGTAGCCAGAGAAAGTTAGGATGCAAGTCTGGGTGAGATCTCTTTCCTTTCCTGTCTGTCTATCTGTCTGTCTCTCTCTGTCTCTCTCTCACACATACACAATGTGTGTGCACACACAAACACACACACACACACACACACACACACACACACACACACACACACAGATTCTGCTCCTCATTTGTGGATGAAAGCACCAAAGTTCAGAGAAGTTAAGTGTCTCCTGGTAACCACACAGCAAAATGTAGACAGAGCAAGAACTGGAACTCATATCTCAAAATCTCAATCCCATGCTCAGCCCACCACTTACTGTGAATGCAGTTTCAGAGGTCCTGATTATCTGATTTCTCAGCTGACAGCAGATTAGCAGCATCACATTGGGGGTGCGATAAAGGCAGGCTCACTGACAGCAGTAAAAAGTGACAGCTGACTGACAGCTCGACAACAAGGGAGGAGAGAGATACACTATTAAAAAAAAAATACATGAGAAGTGAAAAAGCGTAGCAGCCTGGAGCCATTCTATGGCAGGGCAGGCAACTGCGCACGCTGAAGAACCCTCGCAGACGTTTCTCCACGACTGTACAGCTTGTACATCACAAGGGTGACTGTGAGGCATTAAAAAATGATAGCCAGTAAATTCTGTGTAAGATGGAAGGAAATGCATAACTCACTTTTGGCAGAAATGATAAACAACAGCAAATGAAGGTAGACCTCATGCCTCGCTCTAGGATATATGTGAGCCGTATTCACTGAAAGGACAGTAAGCATCTAAACCCTTCCCACTCAGTGGTAATATCTGTAGGCTTAGGTGACCAGAGAATATTTCAGGAAGCTACTTTTTTAGATGTTCCTGATTGGAGCCATTTTGTGGGCCAAATCTCCCTTTGCTGCTGGGGTGCGTAGACTGGCTTATTTGGTCCTAAAGGTGTCTGGGCCTACCAGATGGTCAGCGGTCAGCAAGACCGATTTTGCAATATTAACACCATGCTTTAGCCTGTTTGGGCTGCTGTCACAGAATACCATAGACTGGGTGGCTGATCAACAGCAACAGTTTACTTCTCAATCTTGGAGCCTGGCAAGTCCAAGATTAAGGCTCTGGCAGATTTGGTGTCTGGGGAAGGTCTGTTTTCTGTGTCTGTGCTGTGTTCTTACATGAGGGAAGGAGCGAGGGAACTCTCTGGAATCTGTTTTACAAAGGTACTAATCCCATCAATGAGGAATCCACGCTCCTGATATGCTTATCTCCCAAAGTCCTTGCCTTCTAATACATATGGGGGCAGAGCAGGATTTCAACACAGGATTTCTGAAGGACTACAGACATTCATCCTGTAGCATGCCAGAAGATAAGTATGATCTGGAGACTTGATGAGATGAGACTCATGACTGGGAAGCCTATGCTGTGTTAGAGGGTATAGGTTATAGATTGGAAATTAAGGAAATTTCACTGTATATATCAAGAAGGCAGATTTCCTGTAGAACTCCATGTGCTGTTGGTTGTGTGATGGAAAGAATAAAGAAAGCAGTCCTACAGCCCGCAGAGCCAGACATTGGCTAGAGGAAGCCAGTATTTTCCTACTCCAGGTCATGTAACTGCCAAACAGGCAACGCCTGGTACAACTTAGGGGATTTTATATATCCAGGCCTTTGTGTGAGTCTCAGTCTAATGAAATCAGAACATCAGAGGGATTTGCAACTTGCTTTCTGACAGGGTCATCTTTAGAAGGCAGAGTTAACCATAACAGCTAACCTTACTGATTCTTATTTTAGCCCTGCATTGTGCTAAGCCTGTTATATGTATTTTAGCATTTTGTTCTTCCAACAATTCTGAAAGCTATTTTCCATTTATAGTTGAAGAAACTCAGCCATAGAGAATGTAAATAACTTTTTGCCTACGGTAGTACAGATAGTAAAGGTAGAACAAGAAATCAAACATTTTTTTATCCAATTTTACAGCCCAAATTCTTACCATTTTTTTTTTTTCTTTATTGCCTGTCTCCCCAAAAGAAGTTCAGGTCCCTGGTACTTGACTCTGACCATTGAGGAACAAATGATTTATAAAAGAGAATTGACAGAAATATTGAATAAAAGGAAGCATGTCATGGTAATTTTATGAAAGAAAGGACTCAAGGCTTAGAAAGCAGACTTTTAAAGGGTTGAAGTTTTGAAAAAGAGGATACCTGAAGAGGAATGAGAAATTTTAAAAAAGAATACCAATAGTAAATTGGAGCTAGGCCAAAAGAGGCATAATGGGAAGAATACGTCATTAAAGGCACAGCTGTAGGCTCAGGCCATTATTTCATGTATGAGAAAACCATTTTTTTTTTTTTCTATTTGTAAATATATCTCATTTACTCAAACTCTCTTCCCTTATAAGGTAGCTTACAGTATGACATCTGTCTTATCTAAGCATCACGTTAGATGTTTAGGATGGAGTTGAATATGTCAGCACATCATCTCACTTCTTCCATCTGTTTCCCCTACAAGATCTGGTATTGAGGGACCATTCATGCTTTTCATAGAACGAGATGATCCCCACTCCTGCCAAATTGGATCATGTAAGAATGTATATACAAATACGGTGAATTACAAAGTACTATTTCTTATCCTTGAGAAAGATCAGGTCTTCCCAAGAAGTTCCATCAGGAACTGAGGAGGGAATATCGAAGTGGGTATCATCTGCCTCAAATAGCATTCAGTTGGATTAAAGGTGAAGAGAGATAAAGGCTCAAGACTGTCAAGTCCTGATACTTGTATGTATTTATCATGTGCTTGCCTTCTCAGTGCCATTATATGGTGAAAAAAGCTTAAATGTCTTTATTATAGTTACACATAATTGATATAAACAGATCAAATGTATGTGTTTTCAGTGGAGACCATAATAAAAAAATCATCGTTTATTTTTTAATGAAGGGATGAGTGGATGGTATTTCCTTAGGAGTTGAAGTTTGGATTTGGAGCACATTGAAGAATGTATACTTTAGATGGAAAAATAGGAGCTTTTTCTGGGGTTCAGATTCCCATTTAGTCACCACAGAGAATATCAAGTATCAATCTTACTGTGATCAATAGAGAAGAATTTCATATGCTTCTGTAATCATTTTTCTATGTATTCTTATTTTCCACAATACTGGATTGTCAGAATAAACAATAGTAGATTTTACCTGTGAGTTTCCTCATTTCATTGTAGATTTTGTATCCTGGGACAGGAATTATCTGAAAAGCATCTCTGCTTTCCTCCTTCTACATTTTTGACAGCAGAGGAGAGAGGAAAACAATGTTGGTCATTTGGAGTAATCTCAGTTACGGAAACCCTAAGAATTTCTCTACGTGTTTCTCTCCACCTCTTCCATGTAGCTGAAATGTAAAGCCAAAAAAGAGGTCTGTGGACTTCACGTAACTATTTTAAAAACAAAAATGGAGAATTTTAAAAACAGTGTGAAAACTTTAAATGAAAACTCTCAGGCTGTGCAAACAAAGGCAAGGAGCCTAAGGGCTTTTTGAAGAATTCTTATTAAAAAAAAAAAACACTATTTTACATTGCAAAGCAGATGTGTCAGAAAACAACAGCAGATCTGTAATTTGAGAATTCGTGGATTGATAGGACAGAAGGCAGCCCCCGTGGCTCCCCACAGAAAACTTTGTTTTCTGGGGTCAAGAGTTCTGCTTTTGGTGGGGGGGGGGGGGTTGCCAGAAAACACCTTAATCTTCTTACCACATATGGTCATATTTTTCAGATACATTGAGAAAGTATTGGTCAGACATATTAATAAAATACTGCCTTTGCTATATGAAATAATGAAGTGGGTACTGTCTTCTTGAATATTAATCTAGGTTTGAAGTAGGAGAAGAAAAGTTTTGCTTTTACAAATTTAAACATATCCATATTTGCTAACAATTATTTTGGCTCTTCAAAATGAATGCAAAAATGTGTTTCGTTTGAATGTCATTTAAAAAAATTTTTATAGAATCACTCTACTAAAAAAAAACTTTTGATAAATCATTCCAATGTTTAACACCACTCACTTTCATGAAATCTCCTTTATATCTAATGCAAATCTTTCATGCTGTGTTATATTCTAACCGTCTTCCTCTTACTATTCTTGTTAAGAAAAGAGTTTGGCTTCAGCACACACACACACACACACACACACACACACACACACAATTCCTTTGTTGGACTGAAGTTACAAAGAACAAACTCTTGCTTACTCAAAATGTATTTTTAATGAAATTATCATTCATGTTAATGCCTAATTACTTGTGATTAGATTTCTTTTCTCGCCAATTTATACAATAACAATAATCCCACCCAAAAGAAGTGCTTTAAATTCAGCTGCAGCAGCAGCAACAAAAACTATCCTTTGATAAGATGATTTACACCCGTTCTCAAGTATAGAGAGTGTTTGGCTTCAGACATCAAAGACTTGATGTCCATTTTTTTTTTTTTTTTTTAAGTTCCTCATTGTCCTGTTCAACGTAATCTTGGAGGCAAGAAGCGAAGGCGACAGGTCAGGGGTGGAGAAATACCTAAAAATCAGAGAACGTGTTTAGCTAGGGCCTACATCATCCCTTCAAAAGGAGTCATGCATGGAGCAGGGCTTCTACAAAATGGGGATGGATGTCATTCAGCAAACTCAAACCATAGTTGAGGGGAATTCAGCAAAAGGTCCACTTAGGATCTCTTCTCCTCAATGGGCTTAGAGGCCATTACTGAGCTTCCTGTAGCATAATGAATGATCATCAGTGGAGATCCATTCAGGCAAGAACAATTTGTGTTAGATATTCTGTTCATTACATGAGGGCTATGTACAATGCATGTTGTTAGAAAGAGTTCAGATAAACCACTTTGATGTTTAAAGGATCAAGCTTTGGTTATCTTCCTAAAAAGCACTTACTCAAATCATTCCATTTGGGATAACGCTGAATAAAACGTGGGAGTCAGCAGAATAGTATAGAACGATCTGGTTTGTCCTATATCACTTACTACAACTGCTCAGCCTAATGCAAATCACTTAACATCCTAGAACTTCAGTTTTCCCATCTGTAAAATGGTAATCAAATAGGACCTACTTTTTAGGGGCGCCTGGGTGGCTCAGTGGGTTAAGCCGCTGCCTTCGGCTCAGGTCATGGTCTCAGAGTCCTGGGATCGAGCCCCACATCGGGCTCTCTGCTCGGCAGGGAGTCTGCTTCCTCCTCTCTCTCTGCCTGCCTCTCTGCCTGCTTGTGATCTCTCTGTCAAATAAATAAATAAAATCTTTAAAAAAAAATAGGACCTACTTTTTAGATTTATTATGCCAGTTTAGATCATTATTACAGTGTGCCGACCGAACTCTGGGTGTGCAACCTAATTGTGTTAAGTAAATGTTAGTGATTTTATTTATACTCCCACCATCACCATTTTGGTTATCTGTTTCACAGGCTTTTTGATAAGGTCACCCATTCAGTAGGAGTCCAACCTCAAAAGTGAGGGGAAACAAAATTTTGAAAAACCATAATGATTTTATAGAACATCCGAGGATCTGAAGTTTGCCAGTAATTCTAATAAGGGTGCGGACTGTTTTATATCCTATTAATCCACATAACCACAGCGCCTGAGCAGGCATAAGTTAGCAGTGCGTGAGAGAGAAAGGCACGTGGGCTGTTTCCACATCTGCCTGACACCTGTGATATGTGTGCATTCCTGGTGGTGCTAGAGTGTGGAACCGGCGGGTGGGGTGATCAGTACAGAAGTCATTGTAGTTGTTCAGTGTTCCTGTGAAGAATGCTGGGGAGTGTTTTAGATAGTTTTCCACTAAAACACAAAGTAGCTGGAACGTATCATTCAGCAGTAAACTGCCAGAGTAATTTCTTACACAGGATAGCTTATTTGCACAGAAATTCCAGATAAAAGACTTCATAGGAAATTCCTTAAAAATTTTTCAAAGTAATGCAATAAAATATACTTAACAGCAGTTTAATTCTTTGAGGTTTATTCATGCCTTCTCCCAATGTTTATTAAAAGCTTGCTATTAGTATGGTAAATAGAAGGTATTCTAGGATATAAGGATATAAAAGACAGGATCCTTAATCTTAAGAGCTTTGTAGAAATGATAGGCGTAACAGGTATCTTTAAGATAGGGAAAAAAAAGTGCTTTTTATGGCATTTAACTTGGGCGTTAAATACTGACTCAGCTTTGGGCATAATAATAGTGGCTATTATTTATCAACTGCCTTTTCTGGGCATGCACTTCATGTATATTACTTCTAATCTTTACCAAACCCCTCCAAGCTAGGTACTATCATCCTCATTTTACAAGTGGGAAAAGTGAGGTTTGGAAGGTTAAGCTTGCCCGAGATTGTACAGCTACTGAAATGGTCTGGCTTCAATATGCTGCTTCCATTTATGTAGTGTTATTTGAAAGGAGAATGGGTTAGGGTACATGCAGGCACACATTATGGAGAGAGAATAGTTATAACCAGATTTATGGTGGTAAATGATCATTGGGCCTAGAAGAGATTAATTACCTTTGACTCAATTGGGCGAAGAGGTAGGAAGGTTAGAGATGGGAATTAAAGCTGAAGAATTTGGACTTTAGCCTGTCATCGTTTGGGAGCCTTGTTAGGTTATGAAATAAGATAATTTGGTATTGATAAATACAGTATTGATGGGAAAGGAAACAGGAAGCAGAGAAACAGTTTTTTAAAAATATTAGACCAGGTTATTGAAGACTTGAGCTAGGAAAGCAGCATGCAGATGATGAGGAGGACATACACATAAATGCGCTGGTTGTAGACTTGGCAAGTTGACAGTGGCAACTGGATAGTCTTGGATAATCTCAGAATGTTAATTATAGTAACTAGGAGAATATCTGTTCTATTGGAATTAAGAAACAAAGATGCATAAAGATGGTGAATTCTAAGTTTTACATGTTGAGTCTGAGATGTTGGCAAGTCATTTAGATGGAGCTGACCAGCAGGAAATGTCTACTTATCCCAGTGTCATTATTTAGAACGTCGCATGATTTGTTATACTGACCTACATTTCTAGACATTTTGGTTGGATTTGCTCTTTCCTTTGACACTTGACAAATCTCAAATTTATTTTTCCAAGTAAATCCAAGATATCTGTTTCTTGTCATTTGTTACCATCTTATAAAAACCGAGTGCAGAATTTGTAAAAATATCAGATCTTTTGAACTCTTTAGTTCTGGATAAGCAGGAATTTATTGAATTACTCCTTCCTTTGTCTTCTCAGAGTTCAGTAACTGATTCACTTCAGTCCCTCTGGGTGAGGAATCCTGAGATGAGTACTATATAATGAAAGGGCAACGTGGTGCAGTGCCTAAGAAAATTGACTTAGCGTTGGGCACAGCTAGATTTCAGTACCACCTTTTCTGCTAACCACTTGGTTGATACTGAAAAAGTTTTTTGATCTTTCACACCTCATTTTTCCCCCCTCATCTGTAAAGTAAGGGTAGTAATAACAGTCTCATTGGGCTGCTGTGAAAATTAAATGAGATACAAATGTAACATATTGTTAAAATGCTTGAAACATAGTGAGCATTAAATAAATGGTACTTGTTACTATTGTTGTCTTTGATTTGTGTATTCGTTCTCAAAATATCTTTAGGTGCTTTCATTAACCTCTATGTAATTTATTTAATTTTCTCTAGAATATGAACTTTGTCCCAAGTTGTGATCCTGTATGACTTTAGTTGTTTTAGAAGCAAGAGATGTTTGCTTTATGTCAACTTAGAATTAAAATAATAATAATAATAATAATAAAAACAACATATCCCTAGTCTTGACTTATCTTTACCATGTTAGGCTAACTACCAAACTTCTACTTTGAAATATTGCTAAGAATATTAAATCCAAGTACTATTCTATATGTGTGCTCTTGCCATGTATGCTGTGGGGTTTCTGTACTTTGGGCTTATAAAGGTAAGTTGTAGATCTTTTTGACATCTAACAAGGTTTGTACTAACAAGTGACTATCTGCAGAGGTACTTCTGGGAGTGATTAGAAATCATAAGCTTTCCTTAAGTTTGGTTGTTTTTATTCTTACTATATTTGGGTCGGTGTTACCTACAAATTTATTTTTATCAGTAAGTATTCCTATGAAACTAATTCTTAAATAATTGTCACTTTTTGTCTTGGAAGATTCTAATTTTTTGTGTCAGTACTATTAAATATGGAACTTGAAAAAATTAGCAGACACAATAGTGAAAATTCAACTTAGGAAACCTAGTTACAATTCTCTTTAATTAAAGGTAAGCTCATTAGTTGCACAAACACTTGCCCCTTCATTCAGTCCTACCTGTTGTTCTAAGCTGAGATCTTGGTCCTTTTCTTTAGACAGCCACAAAATGAGAATGGTAGAAGTTCTTCTCTTATTTTCCCCTTGACCACACACTAAGATTCATATATAATTAGTGAGCAACAAGAGAAGAAAGAGCAATTTAACACCTCTTCTCTCTTAGATGTTGTATTTTCTTATATCCAGGGAATTATCTTTCTTGTTTGAAATTCAGTGTCCAGTCCATTACTTCCTGTTCCTATCAGCTAACTCTAAATTCACGAGTATTGACTGCCGCTCTGAATTCATTTGCATGTAGAGAACTGATGTATCTGTTTGGGATACCCATCCCATTCAAACCCAGCGCAGATGGGCTCTATAAAATATCAGCTGATACCCTGAACAGACCCCGTGATTCTATGAAGAGGAGGGTCTATTCAAAATCACCACATTTCATTTTTATAATACCAAAACTCATTTTCTAACACCAAATCCTAAAGTGTATGTTATAATTATTTTCTGCTAATTGAAGAGGGAGCTTCTGTCTCAGTCGGTGAGAATGGATTTGAAAAGACATAAGCAAGAGACAATGGGAAAGTAGACTATTCAGGATTAGGTGATGAGTTCTGTTGGAAATAGAAGACAAGGGGGAGAATGAATTCAAAGAAATGTCTAAGTTTTAAAATTGTTGTCCTCTTAGCTGGAATAGGGAAATCAGAGAAAAATATCACCCACATTCAAATGCAGACAAATTTGTTTTCAGTTTTAGGCAGTTGACTTTTTCTTATTAAAGAATAGACTCAGAACTGAGAGAGGACCGAAAGGGGGGAGGGTGGACCTTTAGTGATCTTGAGTCTACTTCCTTCATTTGCAGCTGGAGAAACTAGAGCAGAGAGAATTTTACTCGAGGTGTTAGAGCATCATCGCAGCAGAATCACAAATTAGAACAGCCAGTTCAAAAACTTCATGAGATTGCTAGAAATGTGCAGCCTGGGTTGTTGGTTGTGTTTGTAGTTAGCAGGATAGGATCAAGCAGCACTGATAAAACAGACCAGTTGCACCAGGAATATGTGGCATCCAGAAATTTCTCAGAAGTGTTCCAGACACATCAGTGGCATTACTACTTGTTGCCGCTTTACACTGAAAAATGTCCAACTCTTTCATCTGTAGCTTGTTTTGAGGTTAAAATGCTCATTGGCCAACTCTATTTGCTTAGAACATTTTTTGCCTTTCCAGCAAATACTGAGCTACACCTATAAAACTTATTCTAGGAATGAGGAAGAGGAGTTTCCAGCATTTGTAACTCTGAACCTGAAAATCATTTTGATTATCTCCCTTTTCTGGGACTTGGTATCACAATTCTGAGTGAACCAATATAATATACAACTATCAATTTATTTTTAAATTTTTTTTATTTTTCTATAAACATATAATGACAACTATCAATTTTTTAATGCTTCCTGTTTGCAAGTTTTGTTATAAATTACTTATCCCTTATGATTAGGAAATTTTCTAAACTTCCCCTCCATGTTTCTCATCAGAAGATATTTAAAATTTCCATAGCATCATGGCTTTGGTGATAAGGCCTGTTCTGTCTCTTCTTAGGGCTATCAGGTGAATCCCGCTTTTTTTTTTTTTTTAAAGATTTTATTTATTTATTTGTTAGAGTGAGAGAGCACAAGCAGGGGAAGCAGTAGAAGGAAGGGAAGAAGCTGGCTCCCCACTGAACAGGGTGCTGGACCCACGGATCAGTCCCAGGACCCAGGACCCTGGGATCAGGACCTAAGCCAAAGGCAGACACTTAACCGACTGACTGAGCCACCCAGGTATTCCTGAATCCCCCTTTTAATCTGGCGTCCTGTTTCTATAGCTGGCTGATGTCCTGTTGGTGAGCTGATGCTCTGGGTAGTTAGGTGGACACCCAGTATGAAAGGGAGGAGGGCAGAAGGATGATAAGGTAGGCAAGAGTCAAATGTATTATAAAATACAAAATTGGTGCAGAGGAAAGAACAAAAACTTGCTATTCACACGTGGCTTTAAGTCTTGGTTCAACCATTTTCTAGATGTGCAGCTTGGTCAAATTATGTCACCCTTTCTGACCCTTGGTTTACCTAACATAAAATCATAGAGTGGATGTGAGGATTAAGTGAGAGAGAACACAGACAAATTGGTTTGCACAGTACATGAAAAATTTTCTGTGCATATCTCCTGGCCTTCCTCCCCCTCTATAAGATCATACCTACTACTCTGTTTTATTTTATCAATTTTAATTGCCACTCTCAGATATCTGAACTGACCTTTAGGGGTTGCTGCCTCAATTTCTGAATCTTTTGGTGATTATTTAAAAATGTAAGTCTTCATTTACTCTGATGTGTAATGCACACCACTATAATGTTTAGTTGTGTCTTTTTTTTTCCATCTCTTCTCCCATGACTAATTTAATTCACAAAAATAACTTCTTATAATTGAAGTCCTTAGTTACCACTTTTAAAATACTTGGATATCCAGCACACTTTCCTGCCACTTATGGTTATTTTTCACCTGCTCTGTTTTGCTGACCTTTTATTCCTCTTTTTTCTGTCTTTGTTATGTTTTAGTTTACAGATACTTTTCAGGGTTAGCACTTGTGGAACGGGACTGTTATGGTCACTCAAAGTTGATGTAACTACATCTCACTTTCTAAACAGAGAATCAACTATTCACGTCATTATGTGCAATTGTTCAGTGCTTGGCTGGGTGAAAATCTGTTTCTGCTCGTGTTTGCTGGTATTTCTTTAATACCTCATGGATGTGCAGGTTGGTTGAGGGTGTAGAGCTTCTACCTGAAGGTAGAGAAGTAAGCAGTAGTATGGTAATGTATTATTCATTATTTTCTGAACGGAGGAGGTATGGCTCAGATGTCTGTGGCGGGAAAAGGCTACCCTGAGATTGTATAGTTTACTGCAGACAAATCTGTAGCCCAGGTAATACACCCAGAACTAACTATGAGTTCAAAAACCTCTTAGATTCAGAGTTATTGTTTTTTGTAGAGAGCCTTCCTATTACTACAAAAACAGATTGCATTAGAATTATGATCTTTCAGAAATACAATCCTTGGGTGATAAAACATCATGCCATGAAACATGTCTGTGGTATCGAATTGTTTGGCCTGTATTAATAATGTCTGATGATACACATGGCCTCAAAAAACGTGATTTATTCCCCCCCCTCCAAAAAAAAAAAAAAAAAGCCAAACAACAATTATAACCAGGTTGGTACATCATAGCCTCAAGCAGTGGTTTTCAACATTGGCTGCACATGATAATCACCTGGGGCGCAGTTAAAAAAAATAAAAATAAAATCTTGTAGCCCAGATCAATTAAATCAAAATCTCTGGGTTTGGGACCTAGGTATTGGCTTTTTTTTTTTTTTTAAGTTCTCCAGATTTTCTACTCTTCAGCCAAGAACCACTGACCTTAAAGCATGTCTGATAACTAATAGCCTGTGGATGGTCCATGCACCTAAGTAGCCCGTCTTGGTTGTACCACGACACCCTTTTCAGTACTGCAAAAATGGACGTCCCTGTCTGAAAGTGTCCCCAGGCAATCTATAGTAAAAATTCAGTGTCTTCATGATAATGAATTTGTATAATTCTCTGGCTGTCCTGATGAGAAATAAGAAAATGTCAAAAATTGTATTTTATCCTTGATCTCTTTCTCCATAAGTGTTGGCATTCCTCCATTTCCCATTGACTTAACGTTCAATTTTTCTCTTCACTGTTTTTCTTGGGTGACATTGGGAATTTTTACCATCTGATGAAGGCAGATGTATTTTCAAATAAAAATGTCTTAAGCATTTGTTCTTCCTACTACTCCATTCTTTGGCAGAATATTCATATAGTTGATAAATAGTTTGCTTTCTTTAAATACCTTTTCATATAATCTCTGTAGCATGTTTCATGGGTATTTTAACCTAGTTTTATGGTTTTTCATGAAATAAGGTATTTTCTAAATATGTTATGCTGAATTTAACTGAAATAAGCGGTTGTACTCTATGCCTTTAAAATGATGATGATATCTCGCATTTTAGGGTAACACTTTCATCCTGAAAGATTTCAAAGCACACTGCAAATGGTTACAAATTATACAGTGAAGCAGTCACCATACTAGAGTGAAGCACAGCAGCTGTTTAACAGCTCACTGCAACACTACACAGCAGGTTAGGCTAGGAAGTGAAGAATAATACTGGATTCACTTGAAAAAATTGCTAGCGGGGTGAGGTAAGCAGAATGTAATTACCTAAGTTGGAATTTATCCAGGACGTAAGGCTAACACCTCCAGTCTTAGAAGAGAAAGCTCTGATTCTTTAATAACCATGTATGTGTATCTGAATTGTAAGGGTGCTTCTGCCCTCTCGAAACCACTAGCATATGCTCTAGCAGTGTTCCAACTGAGACTTAAAATGTAAAAACAAAAACGAAAACAACAAAAACTCTTGCAAAACCCGCACGTTCGTCCTAACTTAGAGATGATAGATAAGTGTCTATTTGCATGCCGTCTTTGGCTCATAATGGCTGTTTCGGAAACCTGTTTAGGAGTTTAAGGCCATATTCTGAATTAAAAAAGAAGTCCTTGGTAGATTAGTGATGTCTGCATAGGCATGGGAGAAGTAGCACTTACACTTGTAGTGTATTTTTGTCAAACTGGCACTTGGGCCTAGTGGCTACTTTCCTGGAATGATTTAGTTATACTCTTCAATTCTTTTCAAGCCTTCTGGTTTTTTTTTGTTTTTGTTTTTGTTTTTTTAATTACTGCTGTAGACATAGTTAAGTTTTCCTGAGAAAATTTTAGGAGAAAGGGATGTCGACTGTTTTTTAGTAACCGTCATTAATGAGGTTAGAGATAAAAAGATACAACTTTTGGTTAAAAATCTCAAATCAAAAATGTCCAGCAAAGGAAGCAATTTGATGTTAAGGTTGTTTTCATTGGGAAAATAATCCAGTCAGTGTCTTGGGGGAGCAAATAGGAATTCAGGCCAGGAACACAAGAGAACAGGAATGTGTTACTAAATCAAGGTTT
Source organism: Lutra lutra (assembly GCF_902655055.1). Lineage (NCBI taxonomy): Eukaryota > Metazoa > Chordata > Mammalia > Carnivora > Mustelidae > Lutra > Lutra lutra. The sequence continues at coordinate 87,866,437 of NC_062280.1, forward strand.
TGTATGTATGTATGTATGTATGTATGTATGTATTTATGTATTTTAAAAGATTTTATTTATTTATTTGACAGAGAGACACACAGTGAGAGAGGGAACACAGCAGAGGGAATGGAAGAGGGAGAAGTATGCTTCCCGTGGAGCAGGGAGCCCAATGTGAGGCTCGATCCCAGGACTCTGAGATCATGACCTGAGCTGAAGGCAGACGCTTAACAACTGAGCCACCAGGCGCACCTAAATCAAGGTTTTTGAAAACTGGAAGTCAGAATTTGGTTTGTTTGAGGAACCTAGGTTAATAGGGCCAGGCAAGCCATGGGCCCCAGGTCTGAGAGCAGCACCAGGGATAGCTCCCAGTGAAGGTAGCTTCTCCCTGGTTCTTTGGTTCTTTCATATTCAACCCTGCCCCTCAGTCTAGCATATCCAGCCCTGTGGCTTCAGGAATGCTTGTAAAATCAGGAAGATGGATCCTTTCATCCTGTTAATTTTAATATTAGTAATAAGTCTATATTATGAGTGAGGTAGTGCATAATTTTCACAGATCTTATTTAATACACCCAGCCTTTTGTGTTAGGTATTAAACTCGCATTTGTGTATGAGAAAATGAAGATAAGTAATTTGCCCATAGTCACAGTTCAGAGAGAGGGTAGAACCATGAATCAAGAATTTGATCTGTCTGGCTCCAAAGTCTTTATTCCTGAATGTCTTCCACAAAGTTACATAAGAATAAGATCATTTGGGTGTCACTTGCTTCTATAAAGTAGAATGACCCTAGGGACATCTGGGGCTTTAACTCACAGTTGAGAAGGAAGTTTAAAATGCTTCTCATAACAGGGTAGGGTATGGATAATTTGTTTGTTCTTCTGTGCTTCAAAATCATTACTGATAGAATTGGTAGAACTTACAGAGAAGCTTTTGGCGGTTCCTCCTTTTGACATGATGGAAGTATTCAAGCCAAAGAACCACGTGTCACCGTGTTTAGAGAGTTCCTATGTTTCGGTGAATTCGGTGAAGGTGACCTGTAAGTTCCTTCAAATAAAGTCTGTGATTATTTTGATTCTAGGTCTTATATCTCTGTTGTGTTCCCTATTTTATTTCTCTCAATAGACACTGGTATGAATTACTATAAAATACCTCATTACATTCTGATTTAGATAATACAAAACTTTAACCTTGCTTTTTCAAATGCCCGTACATCCAACATAAAAATCAAGTATTTAGAAATACAGTAGTGTTCCCTGACTCTTCTGAGCAGCTGATTTCCTTTTTACTCTTAGGAATTTCCAGGGAGGAACTCTAAACTGTTTTTGGTTATTTGTCCCACTCAATAAAACAGGCTTGGTCTAAGGAATCCTTTAAAGCTTTAAATACGATAATAAAATATCCATTCATTTGACAAAAGTCCACCTGGGGGGGGGAACCCAACAGTTTATTTAGTTGTCTACAATTTAAAATAATTTTTTTTAATTGTATTTTTTATAAACATATAATATATTTTTATCCCCAGGGGTACAGGTCTGTGAATCGCCAGGTTTACACACTTCACAGCACTCACCATAGCACATACCCTCCCCAACGTAAACAGGAATGAAAATTGAATTTTACATCTAGGTCTTATAAGACCTGAAACAAATTTCATTTGCCTGAAACAAATTCAGATATTCAGGTTATAAAATTTCTAAAACTGTCTTATAATGGAAGAACTGACAGACCTTTAATGGTAATGCTATTATATCACTTTTAAAGACTATGCAGGTTATCTAATACCTTACTTTTATGACAGAAAAATAATATTCTGTCCTTGTAAGAACAATATAGTAATATGACTGGAACAATATAGTAATATGACTGGGAAGGTTGAGGAAAGCTTATGGATACTAGCTGGATTCTGTTTTCCAGAAAACACTTTTTCCATAACTTTTTAGTTAGGCTATAATACTAGTGTGCCCAAATCTACTTATACAGCTTTAAAATCTTTATAGATATATAATTTGAAGGTTTTAAAAAGTGACTGAAATGCAGTCTAATGACTTATATGGTATGCAAGAAGAGATATGAATCATTCATTTTACAGGTTCTGTTTGTCTTCTTTTTAGAGTACATTAGCCCTAGGACTTGTGCCTGTGTGTGAAATCATTTTGGGTATTTTGAGCTGGTTCTATTGTCTTTTGTACTGATTCTTCAAATGTAGTGGTTTTCAATGCTGACTGTGTATTTGAATCCTGTGGAACTTTTAGAAATCCTTAAGCCCAGGCAGCACTCAATCCCAGTCTGAATTTCTGTAGACAGAACCTAGACCTCACTTCATTGTGAAGTTCTGAGGTTGAAAACCACAGATAAAATACACAAAGACTTAATAAAGCATTTCTGTTTTGTACCCCCGTGAGTGATTATTTGGTGGAGATGAAAGAAAATGTCCATTCTTCTGATAGAGAGAAGGGTGGTGGTAGGATGATTATTGAAACTTTAGGGGTGACCACATAGGTCATAATAATAGGTAAAATATAGTCTGAAATAGAATGTCACTGAGTATTCTTTTCTTCAGCAGTGACTTAAGAGAAACACCTAGACAAAGATATAAAACACCAACATTTCACCTGGCCACTTGTGCAGTTTTGTTTTGTTTTGTTTTTTTCTTGACTTAAGCTGCTAGCCAATCTTGTGACCTGAATCTTGATGATTAATAGCTCTTATAATATTTTCTTAGCTAGTGTAACTTCAATTGCAATACTTTTTCTTCTAATGTCTTGCCCCTATAAAATAGCACTGAACTATTTTTCTCAATAAATTCTACTGACACATGGTCCCACAGATTAATTATAAATTGCATAGAAGTACTGCTCTTTGTCAGTTTTAAATGTGTAGCTTTATCTTCTCTTTCTCCTTGTCTTTCCAAGCTAAATGGAATTAGGAGCTTAAAGAAACCTGGTTAATTTGGAATATATTCCTATTCTCTTATTTTAAACAATAGTGTCATTAATTTTCATCCTAGACTCTTTGGTTCCTCTATTATTTTCACTGTTATTATAATTTAAAAAGAATCATCTCTATTTTTACAAACCCATTTATTTCACAACATTATATAAACATCTTTTTAGGGAGTAATTTTCCTCGAATGCTGTTTCTGTTTTGTTAGTTTGTTTTTGTCTTTGTTTTTATTTTTGCTTTTGTTTTAACCTGGTGGGCTTTCTCCATAAATTCAATTCAGAACACCAGATAATTTTTCTTTCTCCTCTTCTTCCTTCCTCTCCCCTCCCCTTTTCCCTCCCCTAATGAAGGGGGGAAAGGGTATCAAGAGTGACTTAGACAACCATGGAAATAAATGTCGGGCTACTTTGCCATGGGTACTTTAATATAACCTAAGGTAGATGAAAAGAATAACTTAAGGGCTTCAACCATTTATCATGCAATTATAATACTGGCACAGCTTTGCAAATATTTCCTTGCAGGGTTTCATAGACATTTAGCAATAAATGTCTTTTGTTAAAATGGTCTTAGGTCCTATAAAGCCAAGTCTGTATTCCAGGAGAAATTCTTTTGCAGTTATTTAATAATGTTCCTTTCACAATGCCTTTCTTCTCCATACTTTTTGTTCCCATTGCAATACTGGTATCTTTGACCAGAGGGTAGGGACAGTGAACACTAAGTCTTAGCCGTTCCCTCTAAATGATTGAAAAGAAAGAAAGTATGGCCTTGGAGGGTTATATTTAAGTATGGGAACTATCATTATTATTGAGATGCTGACCCAGTTACTGACCCTTTGAAAGAGGGCGAAGTAGGATAGGAAAAATGTGGGAAAAGCAAATTGGTTAGACATAACAAGGACCTTGACTGTAATCCTGATGAAACAGTGTAGTCATCAGTAAATGGCAGAGCTGATTGTCTGTTTCTGTGGCTTAGGTAGCTCTTGGAATGGTATGATTTAAGAAGTAGCGGAGAGGATTCTAACTTTCCTCTGAATATCTCTAATATTTCCTGAAGTTGTGCCACCAACTAGAATCCCTGTTTGGAGTTGGAGCTTGCTGATATTGTATATAAAATTTTGTGGGAATGTGCACATGTGCATGAAATTTTGAGAAGATCCATAACTTTCATCAGAGCTTTATGTATCCATAAAGATTCTACTTAAAAGCAGATGTCTGTAGTATAGTTTTTTTTTTTAAAGATTTTATTTATTTATTTGACAGAGAGAAATCATAAGTAAGCAGAGAGGCAGGCAGAGAGGAGGAAGCAGGCTCCCTGCTGAGCAGAAAGCCCGATGTGGGGCTCGAACCCAGGACCTGGGATCATAACCTGAGCCGAAGGCAGCGGCTTAACCCACTGAGCCACCCAGGCGCCCCTGTAGTATAGTTTTAATGACTTAGTGTGAATTTGGTCAGTGATTTCTTTCTCAATACCTTATTACAATGTACTCATTGATTTTTTTTTTTTTTTTAATCAGGGTGGAGATTGGATGGAGATTGGAGATTTCCTAGCTAACCTTCCTTCTGTTTTATAGATAATTAACTCTGAGATCTAAAGCTACAACTTAGATATTCCATCCCCCAAATCTTGTGTTCTTTCCCAGGAAGTCAGGAGAGTTTTAGGTAAGAGGTGAGAACAGATCTGGGGCAGTCGGAGGTGTGAGAGAGACCTGAGGCTTGAAGTACATACCTGGAGGGAAGATGATATAGGTTTAGAGGTCTTAGTGAGTGAGGTGGGCCAGAGTTAGAAAAGGTGACATGCAAAAGAAGGTAAAAAGGTAATGAAACTGAACTTCTCTTAAAATGTTTTTCACACCTTTTGGTCATCTGATACTAGAGGGAAATGGAATTATAGTCCTAACAGATCTTTATTATATGCCACGAGTGTTAGTTTTTTGGGTTTTGTTTTTGTTTGGTTTTTTTTTTTGCATTCTTTCATAAGATTTTTGGAGATTTATTGTCATATGACTTTCCAACCCTTAACCATCTGCTACTTAATATCCTACTGACCTATAATAACTGTAACTTTGTCAGTTTTCATGTTGAAGCATTTAAAACCACTCATTGCCATTTGGATTTGTGAATTGATTTTATATTTAAAAAAAACACTTCTTAGTCTCTAGGAAAGGCATTATTAAGTGTGTTGTTGTTATATGAGGAAACAGATATAGAGTGCTTATATTCTAGAGGCTCAGGGTTTAGTAAAGGAGGAAAAACAGGAGAGAATAACAACAAGAGTACAAACATAGTCTTCAGTTTACATTCATGATTTCTTTTGTTCCTTCAAGCAACCTTATGAAAGCAATTACTCTTGTTGTTTTATGTGACACATAGGGAAACCAAAACATAAAAGGCCTAGGTAACTTGTCAGAGGTCCCATAGGCAGTCATTTGGGGGGGGCAGTGCTGTTCCCCAGCCCAGGCCATACCTAGCATTTGAGCACATTCATGTCTCACTGCTCTGCTGTATTGCTTCCCTGGTCCTTACACCATGAAATACATATAGACTGTGTGAGGTCCAGTCAGAACCAGAGTTAGGGCAGGGATTGCAGAGAAGGCGATATTGGAACTGTGTCTTGGAGGATGGGCAAGCATCGCTTTGCCTGTCTGATACGGAGCAAGAGGGCACTGTCATCCAAGGGAATGCCCTGAGTCATGGTAGAACTTGCCTTTTCAGAAAGGCAAGGGTGCCTCACAGTCAAGGCTTAAGGTGCTACTGTTTTGGGGTTCGGCATAAAGATGAACATGATTAGTGTAAACTTAGAATCAAAACTCACACATTATGAATTGCTTGCTGCCTTTTTAATACCCCCTTCCTCATAATTCCTTGTCCAGTTATGTAAATAATGAAGTCTGCCAATGACTCCTACAAATCTCACTTCCTGAAGACCTAGTTATTACTATCCGTCCACTTCTTTTGCCCAGCCTTTAGTGGCTCTATATTTGAACATTCAGATGCTTATCCAATTAGCATAATTTCAAGAATTAATCTATGAAATATTTACTTGGACCTATTATGTGCCTGGTTCTCATAGGTTCTGTGGATCCAAAATTACGTCCTCATTCTTCAGGATAATTCATGATTCACATTTTTATGGCTAATGCAGATGTGACATCATTACAGCAGTGTTTTGCCAAACTCAGAAATTGAGGTTCCTATTTTTATGAATGTTTGTATGTAGCCAGAAAGGCTGTAAGACATATCCTGTGTTTTAATAATATTTCCAGTTCTTTATCTTGGTAATAACCAGAGAGATACTTAGTTTCCTTGAACATAGATAAATCTTTGCATTCAACAGTTTGTAGTTGAATTTGTAAAATGAAACTCATAAGCGAACTGATTGATATAGTGGTTGCTTACTGTAACAATTTTCAGATGTCATGGCATTTTTGCAGTACGCTACAGAGTTGAAGACAAATGAGAAAATAAAATAATAGTTGAAAACACTTGCAGCTGATATGAATGTTGAAGGACAGTAACACATTTCAAGCCATATAACATACCAGATTGTTAGGAGACAAATGTTGTTTTTAAAATATTAGTGCACCATAGGTCTTAGATCAATCTTGAGCTCTTCAAAATACTTTAAATTATGTACGTACTAGCATTAGAAGTACATGTATAGAAAACTGACATTTCTAAACTCACTAACTTTTTACACAGCAAACATGCCCATATCAACTTGTCAAATAGAAACTAACTTCACGCTGACCTGTTAAAAACCTGAGTCAGTTATTTATCAGAATGGGAACGAGGCACTAGCAGAATAGAATTAGGATATTTGTCACTCAAAGTTTAAGAAGTTTGTGCTCTCGGGGCGCCTGGGTGGCTCAGCGGGTTAAAGCCTCTGCCTTCGGCTCAGGTCATGATCCCAGGGTCCTGGGATTGAGCCCCACATCAGGCTCTCTGCTCAGCAGGGATCCTGCTTCCCTTCCTCTCTCTGCCTGCCTCTCTCTGCCTGCCTCTCTGCCTGCCTGTGATCTCTGTCTGTCGAATGAATAAATAAAATCTTTAAAAAAAAAAAAAAAGAAGTTTGTGCTCTCTGATAGTTTAATTGATTCTTTGTTATTTTTAGAAGTCTCATGTGTTTAAACATTATGTATCACTGTATTAATTTTAGAGACCAGAAGTTTTCATATCTCATATCTTTTTTTTCAGAAGAGATGCATAAACTGAATTATGGAAATTAAGGAATAAGAAAGTGGGGTCAGGTTGAAAAGAGGCAGAATGGATAGAGTTCAAAGATTTAGGAAGTGAAAGAGGGAAAAGAGCATTGATGATTTCACTTGGTACTTCTGTGAGGTTGAATTTGAAGAGGGAGGGTAGGAGCTGTATGGATCAGGGGCTGGCCCATTGAATGGGAGGGGAAAATGCTGTCTACTATCAGTGCGGAGACAGAGCCGCTGGAGTGAAGAACTTGTGCTGGGAGTCAGGATAGGTGGACACTGCTGGCTAAAGATAGAGAAAGAAGGAATGGCTTTCATGAAGGAGTGTCAGGTTGCATGGAAGGTGCTCTCAATGCGAGAACGCACTTAAAACAGAGAGGCGGAGGAGCACCTGAGTGGCTCAGTTGGTTAGGCTGCTGCCTTTGGTTCAGGTCATGATCTTGGAGTCCCAGGATTGAGTCCTGCATCCGGCTCTCACCTCCACGGGGAGTCTGCTTCTCCCTCTGACCTTCTCCTCTCTCATGCTCTCTCTCACTCTCTTTCTCTTTCTCTCAAATAAATAAAAATCTTAAAAAACAACAACAACAACAACAACAAAACAGAGAGGGGCCAGTGTTCACCAGGCTTTATCCAGTTTTTTGATATCCACTTACTGCTTCACAGGAGAGACTGAAAATTATACTTGGTTATGCTGATAGTTTCTAGATTGACACAAGAAACCGGACTGTCGAGGGTGTAGGCCATTTGGGAATGGACTTTGAGAGCAGCACTGCATTTCTTGTGAGATCTGTGCTCTTGTTCTGATTCTCTGATCTCAGCTACAGGGCTTTGAGCTTAATTTTCTTACCTGCAAAATGGAAACAATAATGTTTCCCCCTACTAGCCTTATGGGATGGTAATTTATCTGAAAGGAGTTTGTAAATCCTGAGGTGGTGTAGAGTGGAGAATGATATTATGATGATATAAAAAAAAATCAGACCCAGATTACCTGGGAGAATATCCACATGTTTATATTCCTTTTAAACCACCGCCCCTCCCCCCCCCACTTTTTTTGGGTACAGGAGGTTGGAAAAATAGAAATAGTTGTTTTAGTTCAGTTGAGCCCATTTCTTAGAGACATAAAATGAAAATCCACTGGCCTTTAAAGGGATTGTATATGGAAGTTCTGTATTTGTAGCCTATTGCCCATGTATACGCCCCACGTTTTAACAAATGTACAGAGTACATTTCCATATACAAATAGAGAAATGTGTTTAGAAGGATATACACCAAAATATTACCTCTGGCTACATCTGAATGGTGGTATTGGGGTGATTAAAAATTTGTTTGCAACAACATGGATGGACCTTGAGGGCATTATGCTAAGTGAATTAAATCAGAAGGAGAAAGATAAATACCATATGATTTCACTCATATGCGGAATCTAAAACAAACAAAACAAAACAAATGGACAAACAAAACAAAACAAAAAGAGAACAGATTGATGGTTACCAGATGGAAAGGAGGTTGGGGGGTGGAAGAGTGTGAAGGGGGTCACTTCTAGGGTGATGGATGAGAGTTAGATTTGGGGGGTGATCACTTTATAATGTATGCAGACGTCACACTAACATTGTACACCTAAAACTTACATAATTAAAAAAATTTGAAGGCCAGTTATGTTTTATGATGCCACTTCTCTTAATAAAAGGACTTGGTATCAAAAAAGTTTTATTTTCTCCCTGATTTGTTTGTTCACGTTTTCTGGATCATCACTAATTATATACATATATAAACTCCCTTCCCCAACACACACACAGTCACATTTATAGATGTAAATATTTCATATGGAATCTTTACTTTGGCAACTCAAAGTTTGCCTCACTTGCTAGGTTGAGTTTGACTAGTTCATACATATATAAATACAGAATTTACTATTTTTTGAAAAAAACATTTACTGGAAGACAAAACACCTGGCAGAGATTGCTGACCCCATGGAACGTTGCGGTATGCATATTTATGTCAAGGAGAGCTGTGTTTTGCACAGATAGGTTTGCACAGATATGTACTCATTCTGTGTTTTGCACAGATATGTTGCACAGATATGTACTCATTCAGTGTGCTACCCATACACCTTATTACACAGTATCCCTGGACAATTTCTTGGGAGATTTCTGCTCTCTGCTCCTTGGTGGTAGCACCTAGAAGGAAGAGATTTGCAGGGTAATATTTTGTATTTCCCTGCCTGTGAGTTTCTGCAGTTCCTGGTTTTTTTAGTCTTCCCCCAAGCAATTTGCCCTGCTATCTCCAGTGAAAGGCCTCGGTGATACCATTTACTTTATATTTATTACTTTTGCTTAATTTGACCATGCAGTCTATCAGCACACAAATCCCAGAAAACGATGTCATGGTCTCTCAGTTATGACCAGTGTGTGATAGAGAGGATGAATAAGACCTAAAAGTGCCACAGAAAGAAGTGGCATAGGAGAGAAGCTGTTGGTACTATGTTTCTTTTGTTTTCCTTGTTCCTTCCAGTGACATGGCCACTGGGCATTTTGAATGGAGTGGACAAACAAAGGGTAAGAAGAACAGTGGTGACCAAAATGTACTTAGGGGTGTGAAACCACAGAATGCCACAGCGAGGGCAGGCCTGGTGTATCATCACTCACTGCCAATAGACAGAGTGGCCTTGGCCTTGACTTAATAGGAAGAATAAAAGAAGGAGAAGCAAAGTGGTGCCAGAGTTAACTTTTGGGGAAGTAACCTTGGTGGGAAAGAGGGTCCTGAACAGTTTTATAGACAGTTAAAATTGGCAAACTGCCCTATAAATTTATGTGCAGTTTTGATTGTACAGAGTCTTGCTTAAATTTTGCCAAAGCATTTTCACTTTGAATCACTAAGAAGGAAGCAAGCATGATAGAATTTTCAGATTGTTAAAACTGCTTTGAGTTCCAGTGATTGGTTCTACCTTAATACATGTCTGCACCATGTTTGGATGTATTTTGCATTCAGAGACTTCAGGGATATGAATCCTCTTTCATTTACCTGTCACCTAGTTGCTCAACTAAGCTTTGTTCTAGTCATAAGTTAGTTATTCAATATCTCGGAAGGATATTTAAGCTGAAATCTAAATACAAACTTTTTTTTTTTTTTTTTGGTAGTGTTGGGCACTACTCATGTGCATACAACACATTCCCATAAAACTAGCATTTTGTATTTACAGAGAATTTCTCCTGAGAGTTAAGGTCTTGTAAAACATTCTTGTTCTACAGCATGAACAAATTATTATACTCAAGGGCATTGAAAGTGAAGTACACTGAAGAAAAGAATTTTTTCATTAAAATGCAGTTTATATTGATAAAACAGATTACTAGCATTTGATGAAATGTGAAACTTGGAGCTCCTCATATCAGTAAATCACCAGTAGGTTTATTTTGGCAAATGGAACCAGTATGTAACATATAAGGGGCCAGGCATTATACCTGTTAGCATTGTATTAAATTGTCTTTTGGTAAAGTACTTAAAAAAAAAAAAAAGGCTGTGGTAACTAGGATTATTAGAAAATAAAAGCTGTTGTGTTATCAGTTTTGGCATAGTCATTTATCAATCAGTATTTTAACATTGACAAGTGGTAATTTAATAGGGAATGACCCAGTTGGCAGGAAGTTCTAATGACAGATGATGCAAACTCATTTATCACTAAGGGGGTCTGCTGGGCTTCTTACCTTTCTCTGTATCGTGGCTCATATTTTCCAAGTCTGGGATGTGAGAAGCCACAAAGGGCAAATCCTGTGGCACCAAGCCTGAAACCACTCCCACACAGAGAAGAACATTAACGCTTTAGAAGCTCATATCTTTGCAAAGGCTCCTCCACATAGATGATTCTCAACTTAAAACAGGTGAAATTGATGGTTATTAGGAATGTGTGGTAGTCCATCTGCTTCATTTTTTTATACACGAGAAAGTAAGGTAGATGAAATTTTGAAGGAAGTACAGGAAGGGTGATTTTGAAATTATTAAGATAATGAAAAAGGTAAAATTTGATGAGAAATCCAGTGTTAGTAAATTTGCTTCCCCCCCCCCCCTACAGTTAATGCATCATTTCTTTCTGGCTCTTTAAACTTTGTCTTTAGTTTTCAGAAGTTTAACTCTGATGGGTCTTGACATGGAATTTTGGGGAGTTATCCTTTTTAGGATTTTCCCAGATTCTTAAATCTCAAGGTTTCTGTTTTTCTGGTGAAATCTGGGAAGTATTCAGCCATTGTTTCTTTGAATATTTTTTTTAGCCCCACCCTCTTCTCCCCTTTTTCTGGGACTCCAGTGAGACAAATGTTAGAACTTTTGTAATAGTCCCACACATATCTGAAACTTCACTACTTCACCCCCCACCCCCACTCTGTTTTCTCTCTGTTGTTTAGATTGGCTAATTTCTATTGTTTTCTCTTCAAATTCAATATTCTTTTTTGGTGGGGGGGATCCCTCCATCTTGCAGTTGAACTCATTCATTGGTTATTTTCTCATGTCAGTTCTAAAATTTCTATTATGTCTTTTATTCTTCTGCCTTTTTTTTTTTTTTCTTTCTGCTGCAACACTCTGTTTCACTTGTTCCAAATGTGTTTATAGCTGTTGGTTGGATCAGTTTTATGTTGGTTGCTTTACATCTCTCTCATCCCAGCTGGCATCTGTTGATTGTCCTTTCTCATTCAGTTTGAGACATCTTGGTTCTGGGTATGAAGAGAAATTCTCAATTGAAATCTGGACATTTGGGTCTTAACATTTTTAGACTCTGGGACTTATTTAAATTTTGTGTTTTTTGCAGGCGAGTCTGACACTGCCTTGGTAGATGATAGAGATGCCACACCAGTAGAAATTCAAATTCTACACTCACCCTTTGTGCACTGCGGGGTTGGGGTGGGGGTCTCCCCTTGGCAGCTTATTACCGTAGAGCTATGGTGAAAGTTATGCCACTGCATTCCATTTGACACACCCCAGCAGGTTGGGATCAAAGTTTCAGCTCCCAGTCTGTGCCCTCTCTGACACTGGGCTGGAGGAGAAAGAGACGACACCTTGTTATAACCCAGCCAAGGTGAAACCCTAGCTCCTTGACTGGGTCTTTGCTGGCAGGATTGAAGCCATTTTTACTCTGGTGTTTACTGAGGAAAATGGTTATTGTCTAAAAGTTTTGTCTTGGGGTGCCTGGGTGGCTCAGTGGGTTAAAGCCTCTGCCTTCAGCTCAGGTCATGATCCCGGGTCCTGGGATCGAGCCCCACATCGGGCTCTCTGCTCGGCAGGGAGCCCGCTTCCTCCTCTCTCTCTCTGCCTGCTTCGCTGCCTACCTGTGATCTCTATCTGTCAAATTAAAAAAAAAAAAAAATCTTTAAAAGTTTTGTCTTATTAGGCTGCCTCTTTCCTGTCTTTTGACTGAAGAGAATAGGCTTCTTTTGGGGCTGTTGTTCATGTTTGCCCATTGGCATTTCCAAATTGCTGGCTTCTCTAGTCTGGGATACATCAGTCAAAAAGAAAACCCAGGGAACACACCACTGTATCATTCCTTGAGTTCCAAGGTCCCTAGCCAGTCTGTTTTCTTCTCTCCATCTCTTAGAGTCTTCTTATATGTTTTATATGTAATGTTCAGTGATTTTAGTTGCATAGGGAAAAGTGTGTCTTTATAATTTCCCCCAAAGATGTTCTATAGGAAGATATTTTGGTACTTGTGTCTCAAAATAGCAGAGATTCTAGATATTGGCTTTATTTGTTGAATTGCTTAATTATTTTGAACTGGAAAGCCTTGTACAACAATCCTAGGGATTTTAATCTGGTGTAAGGCTATACTAGTGTAATACTTTCTTGGGATAAGGAACCAATTGGCATATTCCCTATTTAAACATAATTGACAAATAAAAAGCTTTTGATATGTAGATCTATTTAAGATTGAAAATTTATTTATAGCCAGTGTAAAATATTTTCCTCCTTATTGATGATCATTTGGATAACTTCAAAAATATGCATCATGGCTATTTTGCTTATTGATACTTATCATTCTGAAAATATTTCATTTTTTTAAAAAAGATTTTATTTATTTATTTATTTATTTATTTGACAGAGAGAGAGAGAGAGAGATCACAAGTAGGCAGAGAGGAAGGCAGAGGGGGGAGCGGGAAGCAGGCCCCCTGCTGAGCAGACAGCCTGATGCGGGACTCTATTCCAGGACCCTGAGATCATGACCTGAGCCGAAGGCAGAGGCTTAACCACTGAGCCACCCAGGTGTCCCTATTTCATTATTTTTAAACATTCTGACCATCTGAATTGTTTCTTTTGGATTTTCAGTGGAGTTAGTAAAAATGAAATAGGAGTAGGGGGGCCTGGGTGGCACAGACTGTTAAGCAGCTGACTCTTGGTCTCGGCTCAGGTCCTGATCTCAGGGTTGTGAGATCGAGCTCTGCATTAGGCTCCATGCTTAGTGTGAAGTCTGCTTAAGACTCTCTCTTCCTCTCTCTCTGCCCCTCCCCTGCTCCGTGCTTTCTCTGTCTTTCTGTCTCTCCAAAATAAATAAATCTTTAAAAAATAATTAGGTGGTAGTAATTCCTCTGTCCATTATGCTAACCGTAGGGATCCTGGTGGCTGACATGCTGGGAACTCTCAGCGGAGGGATGGGGGGTGGGCAGAGAGGCACTGGCTTTGTGTGTGTGTGTGTGTGTGTGTGTGTGTGTGTGTGTGTAGGAGCTAAGGACAGTAAATGCTGGCTGCCCAGAGAATGTCCACCAGTTTGAATTACCCAAGTTTAGGGAACACAGGGAACTTACATTTGGTCAGGGACTCTGTCTGAGGCTGGTCAGGTGCCATTGTAAGGTTGTCGAGTGTCAGTTCTCAGAACAGGTGGCTCTGGCGAAATTCTTATAAGTCATGGCAGAAACAGAGTCAGTCCTGGGAAAGGGGGCTGAAAAGAACCAGATGTGGACATTAATGCTACCATACCTGGCTTATGTTTTAGGGACTGACTACTGTTACAGCTCTAGCTAGAAATGAGTTGGGGTCTGGGATGTAGGGAAAAGGACTATTGGATGCACGGGCCCCGGAGTTAGAGGCCTGATAAAAGAGAGGTTCAGAGGGAGAAAGGCAGGTGGTGGGATAGTGATAGCTGGAGCTTCTCACGGGCATGATTTAGATGTGAGAGTTTCAACTTTCTTTAGACTCTTATTCACTCTCTAGATGCTATTCTTCTGGGTTCTCTGTGGTTCTGGGTCTGACAGACTCTTGGTACCATAATACAGATGAGCCAGGCCAGAGGGCTCAAATGCATGCCCAGAATCCATTTGGCACACCGGCAGAGTGGGGCAGAGAAACTGCCCTTGGCTGATTTTCTTTTGTTTTTTAGCACTTTCCCCATACTTCTAGAGCCAAAAGATGAATAGGAATTTTAGGGAATTTTCTTAATGTGGGAAACAGTTCCCCTGGGAGTCCAGGCAATTGTGTTCTCTTCTTAAGAATTTGGGTGCATTGGAAAGGCCCTAACCCGAGAATCAGAGACTTAAAATCAGGTGCCAGAGGGAGACCGCCGACCAGTGTCCCTACCTCATCTAAAAAGCATGGGAATGGTAATATCAGTTCTGCTGCCTTATAAAATTGTTTTGAATAGAAATAAATTGGAAAAAGCTTAAAAGTGCTACGCGATGTTTCTGACATAATTTTTCATTATGTATCTGCACAAATACAAATGCTTCTCTTTGTCTCATTTTTCTCTTCTGCAAAGTGGAGAAAAATAACGCTTCCTTCATAGGAAAATTAATGAAGAACAAGTCCATGGATATGCAGACAGTCCCATTTTGTAGTTTTAATAAAATTTAATTGAGTGTTAGTAGTGTAACTTTTGACAGTGACAGAAAGATAAGTTTTTGCCATTTTCCTTCAGGTTATCCATTTCTAAATTCTTTGTACTAATCGAGAGTCAGTTTCTCAGGATCTCCCCTCCCGGGATAGCTATAAATATCATTTGTTTATAACATGTCCTTACAACTAAGAGAGAACCTAGGAAGTTTACTGTAGCTCTCACTAACTTGTTTTCACGGAAGTAGAATCAAAGCTTTTTGAACAAGTAGTTTGTCTGTGAGATACTTCCAACTCTTTTTTCTCTTTCTATGACTTGAATACCCTTTTAGAATGTAAGTTCCATGTGAAGCAGTACTCTCCTGCCTTGGCACCAAGAAGGCACTCAAGAATTCTTTGTTTCCTGAACATGTGATAGATAAATTGGTGCTGGCCCCCCTTTGACTGAGTCAGGCTCACATTCTGGTGCCCCCTCTTGGGCTTCAGAGGCCCCTCTGCCACGAGTCTCCCATCTACTAACAAATTTGTGGCTAGTTATGTGATAAACTAGTCTCCGTTAACCTGTTTGGGCTGATGGTGGGCCTACTACAGTTTCTACATTAGCCTCATGGTTAAGCACTCAGTGAATGTTAGCCGCTATCATTACCCTCCTCCTCCTTATCATCTTCGTCATCATCCAGAATATTCCCTTGTAGCCATTGGTTTTCACATTTTGTTCCCAAGAACCGTTAGGACTCCAAGGATTTTTCCAGGTGATGGTAGAAGTTTGGTGGGTCAAGGGGTGGATGTTTGGTGGGAGGGAGAAGTGTACGTGGAGAGAAAAAATAAGGATATGCTCCCTTCACCTCTCTAACTGAGTAAGCTGTGCTTTTATTTGTTCTATATATTTATATTCCTGTTGAATTTTATTTTTGAAAGGATTCCACTACTTAGTTTTCTTTTTTGAAAGAAATGCTATAAGCAATATACTGTTTGCTGGAGAGTGTAACATGAGCATAGCTCTTCTAAATGTGCAGAAGAGAGTGACAAGGAGAAGAAGAGAAGAATAACTGACCACATTTCAGAATGTGTTCATAAGCAAATAATGTGTGCAGTCTTTAAAATGGATGTGCTCTTGCTGGAAGCCAGCATGTGGGATAGTACACGTCACATCACACCAACCTTGGTGTCTGTTATAATAAGGCTATGAGGTTAGTAGATAGGATGGTGCTGTGTCCCTTACAAGCTGTGTGACCTTAGAACAAGCAGAGTTCTGTGAACCTCAGTGTCTGCAGCTATAAAATGTCAAAAATCGTACTACCTCATAGAGTTATGATGATTAAATAAAACTTGTCCTTTAACTTAAAATACGTAGTATGCCTGTAGGCCTCAGTCTATACACATGCATCTATACTCTCTATATTTAACATACAGAAAGCTTTCAGTGACATCAGCAGGGCATTTCATGCACCTTCTCATGGTAGCCTTATAAATAAGATGGTTAGATCAACTTTTAAGTAGCTAACTATCTTTCTTAAACGGATATGTACTTGAGAATTCCCATTAGTCTTAAAGGGACACCCTGGGTTGTTATGGAAAAAACACAGATCTGGATTCGCACAAACTTTATTTAAATTCTAAGCTTTGTTGGGGCTCCTAAATGGCTCAGTAGTTTGAGCATCTGACTCTTGGTTTTTATTCAGATAATGATCTCAGGGTCATGAGATTGAGCCCTGAGACTGACTCCATGCTCAGTGGGGAGTCCTCTTGAGGACCCCTTGCTCGCTCGCTTCTCTCTCAAATAAATAAATAAATCTTTGATAAAATAACGTCTGAGCTCTGTCATTTACCAGGTTCTTGAGCAGTCACTTAAAGCTGTTTAAGTCTCTATTTTCTCATCTAAAACTATAGCTAATCAATAGGGATGTTGTCAAGATTAAATTCTAGGAAACACTAAGGGTCTAGTGTCCACCATGTTTCTTCAAATGCAGTAGGTGCTCAAGAAATGTTTCTTCTCTTCTTTACTTTGCTGGAATGTCACAAACAAAACCCAGAGCAAGTGTCCTAGAATTTTAGATGACACAGAACAAGGAATGATTGAAAGAATAATGGGTGATAAGGATGAAATTTCAAAATTACCGTGACAGACCAAAATAGTACACTGAAATGTACAAAAATGATATTTGAAAGAACAACTATTAACTCTTACATTCAAAAAGATACAGAGATGGGGCGCCTGGGTGGCTCAGTGGGTTAAGCCTCTGCCTTCAGCTTGGGTCATGATCTTGGGATCCTGGGATCAAGCCCCACATCGGGCTCTCTGCTTGGCGGGGAGCCTGCTTCCCCCTCTCTCTCTGCCTGCCTCTCTGCCTACTTGTGATCTCTCTGTCAAATAAATAAAAGCTTTAAAAAAAAAAAAAGATACAGAGATGATAGGTAGGTAGGTAAGTAGATAGATAGCTAGAATTTCTAAAAACACTCTTCCAGAATTCACTTCCAGAATCTCTGGAAGAGAATTCTGTGGAAAGGCCACATGCCTGTATTCACATTACAGAATCATTGAAACTTGGGAGTTTGAAAGATTGATATGTGCAAATATTGGTACATTTGTATTGGTGTATATATATATATATGTACATATATATATATATACACATATATATATAAATTATATAAAATGATATTATCTATATAATATATTTTATTTTATATATTGTATAATGTATAATATATAAATTATAAATAATAAAAATACATAATATATAATATGTATGTAATATGTATAATATACCATATATATGGTATATTTAATTATATATATATATTTGTTCCTAAGCAGAGAATTATGACATGAAAAGCATAGGGCAAAGATACCAATTTTAGAAAAGGCATCTTTCTAGTAACTAGAATCATTCAACAATAAAGTAAGGAAGTAAGATGTATATGTGTGTGTCTGGTATGTTTTGAAGAAATAAATCCAGTTTTACTGATCAAATTATAGGGACTTTTTGTCAGAGGTGGCTAAGGGATAAAGGGCCCATGGTAGAGGTAGGGGAGATGTCACATTTTACCTGATGTGACAGCTCCTCTACAAAACCTTGGGAAATTGTCCTCAGCTTCCCTGTTGCAAATATTCTTTGTATTCTTTCATAGAAAGGAAACTCAGTGAAAATGAATTCAGCAGTCACTAGGTGGAATATTGTAGCCAAGTCTTCCCAAGGGATTCTTGAGTGGGTGGGATGTTAGATAAGGTTAATTTCTAAGTTCACATCTAATTAATTCTGCTATTGTGTACCTATATAATTAAGTCAACACAATATGCATACAGAAGCCAGTAAAATAATGTCTTCAAGGGTCAGCTTCAGAACATACTGATAGCATTGAATATTAGCTCTGAAATGGGCATTTTAGAGGAAGAAGAATTTCAAGAACATTCTGTATAAGGAAGGAAATTTGAGTCCCAATTGTGACTGTGGCCCCAATTCAATTCAATTATGACTTTAATAAACGATAAAATGATTTTGTGATGTGTGTGGCTTATGAGAATCAAGAGGAAATCATTTTTCTATGCTTAGTCTAGTGTTGCTTAGAATCTTACTGAGAACAGAGCTGTATTTAATCTTCCTCATTTAAGTGGCATGCACGAGCAGAAAAACTGGTGAGTCATATGAATAATCCGGCTAGTGTAACTGTGAATATTCTCAAGAACGATGGAAAGGTTAAATGCTTTGAAACACATGTATTCTGAAGGGACCACTGAGCTGCTGCTCTCTGGTTTCACTGAGAGCAGAACTTGGGCCAAAAATACTAGCTATGTTTTATAGTGCTTAATACACTCCCATTTCAAGGTGATTGCCAGTTATTACGTGATCATGAGAAGATAGACTTTAATTTCAGTGAGTGTTAGCATCATCAGCGATGAGCCTTTCTGCATGTGGTGTGCCAGGTGCTGCATTAAACATGTTCAACTAGCACACCGCTTGCTCTCTGCATGCTTATGGTGTTAAGAGTGATGTAGGCTATTTTAGATATAAGCAAATCTGAAAGAGAAGGTGATTAATAACAGCAGCTAGAGTCGTGCCTTACATTTATATACCACGTTCTGGTTTACAGAGCTTTTAAGAGAGCAGAACATTCCTCCCAGGAAGGTGCTGGGTCCTGTGAGTCAGAAATGTTCCTGGTACCAGTTTCCCTGAAGGGAATTGAGTCTGTATTTTTTACTGAAAGGTCGTAAGATGCAGCTTAAAGGATGTGATCACAACCCCCAACCAGAGAGAAAATTCCAACTGGAAATAAGGAGCTAGACCATTTTGCAGAGTTTTGATGTGGAAAAGATTTGGGAAGATCAAGGTACAGGATATATGGAAGATTTAATGAAGCGTATAATGTGGAAAGAAGGCAAGACATATACTTAAGCTCTGAAATGGAGCCTGCCAAGTTTATTCAGGTGTCCAGTGCATTCTCAGTGGTGAAAAGAAGTGAACCGACATTTTGCTGCTGAATGCTTACCTTTCCCTCCTACCTTGGTTCTTGTGTTGCTCCAGTCAGAGAAAGTACTTGGCTCTTTCCTTCTTGAGCGTAAGCCTTTGCATCTGTTTTCCATTGTTTTTCTGCCATTTTCCTACTCGGATCTAGAGTAATATTCTTTCTTCTCACCTCTTATCAACTGCCCTCGCTTCTTTAAAAAACAAGACTTGGGATCATCCTTCCCCCAAACTGCTTTCTGAATAATGTCACTTGCATTAAACAACTAGGTCATTTACATTGTAGTAAGATAATGCCTTTAATTCATCCCATACCTTCATCTTTTCTTTGGTGCTGACCCAGACAGACTTAAAGGGGAAGCTTTTAAATTAAGTATAGAATCATAATTACATATGCATATGTCATGTATGTGAATGTCCATTATCAGTGGATTTATGTATGCTCAGTTATTTGATTGTAAGTTTCTTAAACACGAGAACACTATCTTTAATGTCTTTTAACACTCTGCAGTGCCGGCCTATTTCTCTGCTGTTGATTCCAATAAATATTATTAGTGGGCAGATGATACTTAAGGAGTTGGGAAGGGAAATCTGTGGCAATTATAAACCACCACTCACCTTGGGGTAGCCCTCAGCTCGCATCTTTTTTTCTGAGAGAAATGGGTTGTAATTTGTGACTACCGTCTAGCAACCGTGTTTAGGCCAAGTGCTATTTACGTTATGAAAAAACTTAAGCAACCAAGAAAGTTGGTGTTTCCTTTTTGACTCCTTAATTTTAAAGGAACCTCCTAGAACAGTTGGCAAAAATATAGTTAGATTGAATTTGGAGAGAATCCATGTCCCTAGATGTATTTTATTTGCATTGTTGAGCTCTGTCAACACATCAACAGATGAGGTTGACCACTTTGAAAGGTGACATGAAAATATTAGGTGTGGGTTATATAATTACTGTCTAACCTTTTGAAAATCTAGCTGTTAGCCTTAACTGAAAATCTTGACATTTTAGTTGTGAGCCTCACTTATGGAACACCTCAGAATAAACTTGGAACTTGAAGGTCACTGTAGAAATGCATTGTCAGTTCAGCGTGAAGAAGCTTACCTAACACCTCCACAGCCAGGTCTGGCTTGTGTTAGTGCTACGAGAGCCCCACTCTCAGGAGTGCTCCAGCCTCTCATCAGAGGGGCAGGAGGAAACGGAGGTGCAGACAGGCAGAGTACACAGATGACAAGGGAAGCTGTCAACCAGCACGAAGGACTTAGAGACGCTTGAGAGAAAACTGGATGAGTCTGGAAATACAAGCTTCAGTGTAAACATCCCTAAAGACCAAGTGGGTGAAATTGAAGGAAAAGATGAGAAAGTTGGAAGAGGCGGACAGACAAATTTGAAACAAGTGTTTCTGTAACTGGAGGGGCAAGCCTAAAGCATTTTTGAGGAAGCCAGATTTGTCAAAATCAGGGGTTCTTGACAGAGGACTTAAGTGGGGGTGGGGCATTTTTGGTGTCTGGCTTTGGAAGAAGAAGGCATCACACTCATCACCGTATTGAGAATATTCAGCATCTTGTATTATGGTCGGGGTTGTACATGGCTATGGTACCAAGACTGTGCCCTCTTCTCTAAACCATGCCACCCCCCGCCAAAAAAAAGGACAGGAATGCTTTTGAATAGATTTGAAAACAGATGTCTAGGTTAGAGCATCAAAATTAGGCAGTCACAGGGTATAAGAAACCACAGAAACATTTTACCAGAGACGTGATGATGAAGTGAAAAACACTCAGGGGAGCAGGCAGGCCTTGTTCTAGCTGAACCCATCCACTCTAATGGGAGGGGCATCACGTGTTTCTGTGGCTCAAGAAGACCAGAGGTCAAGTGAAGAGAATTTATAGAAGGACAAGGGTGATAGGTAAGGATAAATATGTTTGAAATGTTTAAGTAGCAAGCAGCTGGGTATTGGAATTCAAAGTAAATGTGTTAAGAGACAGATCATAGCAATGTAAAAGAGCACAAGGGAAAAACCTCTAAGCATGGAATTAGGAATCGTTGCATTAGAAGTCTTAAGTTGTATATGGATTTTACATGAATTTACGCCCTAAAATAAGAATATATGGCATGCTCCCTTATTAGTTCACATTTAAAAGCATGTAAAAGTTAATGAATATTCTTCGGATAAAAATAATATAACTTTAGATGCTGGCTCTATTGGAAATTATATAGATGATTATCTATATGAATCTTGAAGTCATTTCTTTCTCTCTAAAGAAACGTATTATTCTCTGCACACCACTTCATTTTGGCCAGCAATAAGTCCAACTCAGTCAGTGTGCTGCAGTGGAATGTTTTAAGCTGAAATGTGCATTGGAATCTGTTTGTTTGCAGCAGATGATTTGACTAAGCTTTGATGCGCAGTCACTTTCTGACATTTGTGTATTTCAGCAGTGAACAATGTAAACTCATTTTCTGAGCACTTTGATTACTTGCACAAAGCAGTGCCCATGGCATGTGACAGAGAAGAGCGCTCTATCCACTAATCAGATAGATATGCTTCAAGCGTATTTACACAAAATAATGAAAACAGCTGTTAGATACCTTTAAACTTGAGTGTGTTTTGTTATTAATCTACTAGCCTGTACACATGACACTATAATTCTTCGCTCACTCAAGTTGCCTTTAATGACACAGTAATAAAACTGAGAGGGATGAAAGTAATGGAATTGTAGAATGTAATGCCTCAATTGTTCTACAGTGTCTTCCTTTTTTGCCAAAATAAACCACAATTAGGTCCATATGGTGTTTTGAAGTTTTCAAGCAATGACCCTAATAAAAAGTAATGAATTTCTGACAAAAGAAAGCATGGCTCTCTTTTAAACAGATATCTTCACTATTGATCTAGATATGATTGTAGACTGATATGCTAATAGAAGAAGAAAGGCTCAGTATATTTGGTGTATGTATGTTCATTTGTGGTTTATTTTTCTCATAAGAAATTCACGTGTTAAGGGTAGAAATATTATAATCCATTAGTTAGAACCCTTTGTTTTAAAGACCTGTTACTTAAAGGAAAGAAGTAGATATTCTTCAAGAACAGGAAATTTTGAAGGCCATCTATAATTCTGACAATTGTCACATTGGAAGGGTTGCAAGAGTTTGTTGCAACCCTTCCAATATGCATGGAGCTTTTGAGGCACTGGTTTTATCTGTGGGCAGTTTTATTGTATTTCAAAACTGCTTCAAGAGAGGATGACATTGTATTCCAAGTACCTACCTCACCTTCAAATATGTAAGTAATGCATCACTGAGTTTTTTGCTTAAAAATTGATTTTAAAAAATAATATCAGGGTCAACAAAATCTTTAGATTGTCCTTAATGTTAATAACACAGTAGAGGTAACCAAGAGTTTTGACAAAAATTAAAGTAGAAAAATGTAAACCGAGTAAAAGATTACACGTATAACAGCTAGACTGCAGTCAGGGGAAGAGGAGGGAAAGAAATTAAAAGGAAGATGTGAAAGGAGGAGGGTTAGCATCATTTTTACTAGGAATACCTGGATTTGAATCTGTACTCAGCAACATACCAGCATTTTCCCTATATTTAATAGTTTTTCTGAATCTTAGCTTCCTCGTGCAAGATATCAATAGAGGTCATTGTTAAGAGTTAAGATAATGTACTTGATCCATCTATCAGACTGCCTGGCAAATAGCATGTACTCTATAAGTGCACTTTTTGTTGTTATTATTATTACTGAGATCAACTCCTAAAGTAGCTTGTTAGTATGATTTCTGCTTAGTGTTGTGTGTGTGTGTGTGTGTTGAATTCGCTTATACAGTTCAGTACATATTGACTGAGTCCCTACTATGTTCCAAGAATGTGTGTGGTAC
Source organism: Lutra lutra (assembly GCF_902655055.1). Taxonomy (NCBI): domain Eukaryota; kingdom Metazoa; phylum Chordata; class Mammalia; order Carnivora; family Mustelidae; genus Lutra; species Lutra lutra. Next base: position 87,889,696 of record NC_062280.1, read on the forward strand.
TGTGGAAAATACAGTTATGATCTGATGGACCTATACAAGTTGGACTTCATAGAACACAAATGTAGAGGTGCAAAAAGATTTCTTTGGAAATATCGGAGGAAGTGAGAATAATCTACCCTGAGTGGGACATGGGAAGTTACATGAAGAAGGACGGGTGTCAGGGAGGGAGCATGTGAAGTGAAGGCTGAGAGCTGAAAAGAGGATGGTGACTTTAGGAGTAATGAAGGTAGTGGGATGAGGAAAAGTGGGAAACTATAGCTGGAAAGCCAAGTTCACAAAGTCACTAAATGACTTTTATGTGCTGTATCATGTTGAGTATTAGGGGATCCTGCCATCAAGGACCAAAAATTGCCACCAAAATATCATGAAAATGAGGCTGACAGCCTCACTTGTCAGGTGCACCCAGTATAGCAAGCCAAAGGCCAACATTAGTTCTCAAAATTGTGAATGCTTCATTGAAATTCTATTTGCTATTTATTTGTTTGCATACATACTTTATGGAGCAATATGGTGAACAAATGACAAATATATTTGCATATCATTTTCCTTTTTAAATATAAACAGTAAAAATAAATTTCAGCCTACTATCAGGCTCAATTATCTCAAATTCCAAATTAGTTAACCATTAATTTGTGATGTTTGAGCATTGTGTTTAGTTGTCAAAAGAATTTTCTTATTTTCAAAGCTCTTGGCATGTCTTTTAATCTGTTTAATAAAAAACGGAATTATATCTTAACATTTCATGGGCAATTCATTGTATAATTTGACCAGAAGTTACTATTGTGTAGTTACCATGTTCATTTTTCCTTAAGATAGGCATTACAACCAAGATCATCACCATTTCCTACTAACATTTTAGGATATTTTGAGAGATTATGGTTGTGCACTTCAAACATAATCTAGACTGGGAAACGTACTACAAGATTGGTGTGAAGATTGGTGATACCTTCTCCACTAAAACAAATACATTGCATTTCTAAGTGATAGGGTTCACGCAAATGGGTGTGTATTGTCCATTCTAAAGATTGGTAAAGTGTAGGTCAGGTACCAGGTGCTGGATATAAAGAGATGCTACGGGTGGGACTGACTGCCAAACACACATTGTAGCACTTAACCTGCATAAATGTGGTCTCCCTTACAGAAGTCCACTGACTTTCTGTCCATGATAACAACTCCCGGCAACCTTTTGTAACTTATCTTTGCTAACTAACTGTTCAGGTCCACATAACTTTCATTTTAATGTCAGTGTTATTGGCAGATCTTTGTTCTTTGAACAGTACCTTTGATTTTGGAAGTTAGTCATATTCTACTTGGAGCCTGGTCTCATGGATCAAAGTTTTGAATCGTGATGGACAGGAGACTGTAAATTTATAAGAGAGTTGTTTGCTTGGCTGTTCCATTTATTTTTTTGGTAGTGCTTCACGGGATTGCAAAGCCCATTCTAGAAACAATAAGAGGACCACTTCCCAAAGTAATTGGTTTGCAGATGTCAAACCTTCATAGGACAAATACCTTCCAGTTTATTACTTTTTTTTTTTTAAGTCTTAGTTTTTGAAAATATGTTGCTCCTTTATGTCATGTCAGGTGCATTATTCATGTCAAGAGTATTTGTGGACATCTTGACTCTAGCCAGGAAATTTCCTTTGTTGTCTCTGATTCTGCATTATTTCTGTGCTATTCCTTTATCTTTGAACTTTAAAAAAAAGTTTCATACAGAAAGAACTCTTCTAAAGTAATTTCATCTATAAAAATTACTTTTGAAAACATAGGATTCCACGCTTTCTCATCAGTCTCTTCGTGTTTCCTAGTGGTAAGTGGTGTTACAGAAAAGTGAGTGGTCGACCTAATTTTTTCCACTGTATAATAATATAATAACATATATATATTTGTAATGTATAATATAATGACATTTTTGCATTGTTGTCCCAAAAAACTTCTCTTTAAATCCAATAGCTTTACTAGAATAAGACTTATAGGTGGTTTTCCTCCTGATAGTCAATGTTTCTTTGGATTTATATACATATATATTCAATTTATCTTTCATTTTTAAAGTTTCCTTGAAGTACAATAAAATTCTGATATGTATATGTCCATAATAAGAATTTGGGTAATCTCTCAGTGGCCAAAATTAGGATCCTCTGCTAGGGGTGGGGTTTAGTTAGGCGCTTATTAGATCACTTAGCATTTTTTCCTCCACAGTATGTCATGAGCTGTGGAAAAAAAGTTTTACTTTCTTAACTTTTGTGTTTTCTAATAGTTCAGAATGACTGAAAACTATTGCTTCTGTTTACCTCACAAAAGTGCAAACCCTCATTCTTTTGTTACATTGTTTTAAAAATAGCTTTACTGAGGTAAATGGATATGTAATAAAGTACAAAAAGTACATAGTTTGGTAAGTCTTAAATATGTATACCCTTGTGAAACTGTTGCCACAGACAAGGAAATGAAGATACCCATCACTCCAAAAGTTTGCTTTTGTTTGTTGCAATCTCTCCTGTTCACACCTCCCTACCCCACTCCCTTCCCCATTCTCAGACACCACTCAAATGCTCTCTGTTGCTACAAATTAGTTTGAATTTTCTATAATTTTATAAAAATAGAAACATACACCATGTACTCCTTTTTGCCTGGCTTCTTTCATTCGACATTTGTTTTTTTCTTTTGTCATCTCTGGTTATTTCAGGTAGTTCATTCTTTTTCATTTCCGATTAGTATGCCATTGTATGGATATACCACAGTGTATCTGTGCACTTGTTGATGGACATTTGGGTCATTTTTCATTTTTGAATATTACAGATTAAGCTACTGTGAACATCCATTTGCAAGTGTTTCTGTAGACAGGTGCTTTCATTTCTCTTGGGTAAATACTTAGGCATGGAGTCATATGGTAGGGGTGTGTACGTGTGTGTGTGTGTGTGTGTGTGTGTGTGTGTGTGTGTGTGTGTTTTTTGAGAAATTGCCAAACATTTTCAAAGCACTTGTGCCATTTTACATTCCCACCTGTAGTGCATAAGAGTTCCAGTTTCTCCACATTCTCACAAACACTTGTTAAGATCATTTTTTTTTTTTAAATTTTAGACAGATGTGTACCACATTTTCTCCTTGTCTGTGTCTTGTCTTTAATAGTGTCTTTGGAAGAGCAGAAGTTCTTAATTTTGGTGAAATCCAATTTATTCATTATTTTTGGTATTCTGTCTCAACAATCCTTATGTAACCAAGAGACATAAAGATTTTCTCCTGGGTTGACTTCTAGATGTTTTATAATTTTAGGTTTTACAGTTAATATGATGATCCATTTTGAGTTAATTTTTGCATATAATGTGAGGTGTGTGTGACGTCAATTTTTTTTTTTTTTGCATTTGGATATTCAATTGTTCCAGCACCATTTGTTGAAAAAAACTTTTCTTTCTTTATTGCATTACCTTTAGAATTTTATTTAAGAATCAGTCAACCATATATGTAAGATCTATTTCTTGAATCTCTATTCTGTTCCATTGGTCTATTTGTCTAATAAGATGCCATGATTAGGACATGCCATAATTGTGACACTCATGATTTTTCTTTATAATAGAAAGTATTGAAATCAGGTAATGTAAGTTCTCTAATTTTTTCCTTTCTTCTTCTTCTTTTTCTTTTCTTTTCTTTTCTTTCTTTTTTTTTTTTTTTTTGGCTATTCTGAGCCCTTTGAACGTCCATGTGTATTTTAGTTATTTATTTTTAATATTTCATTTATTTATTTGAGAGGTGAGAGAGAGAGCATGAGCAGGGGGAGGGGCAAAGGGAGGGAGAGAAGCAGGCTCCCCACTGAGCAGGGAGCTCAAAGCGGGGCTCCACATGGGCCTTGACGTGGGGCTCAATCCCAGGACCCCAGGATCATGATCTGAGCCGAAGACAGATGCTTAACTGACTGCACCACCCAGATGCCCCTCCATGTATACTTTAAAATAAGGTTGCCCCAATTTCTTTAAAAGAAGAGGAAAAAAAAATCACACTGGGATTTTGAATAGGATTGTTCTGAATCTATAGATCAATTTGAGGAGATGACATAGTTATGGTATTTAGTATTTTATTCCATTTATTTAAATCTTAGTTTCTCTCCGTTATGTTTTGTAATATTCAGTGTATAGGTCTTATACATGTTTGTATGGTATATCCATCCATACATAATATGCTATTATGGGTTTTTTTAATACTTTCATTTTTTGATTGTTCATTGCTAGGACTGAGAAATATATTTAACTTTTGTATTTTGGTCTTGTATCCTTCAGTTTTATTAAATTTACAACATTTAATTAACTTTTTTTGTAGATGTTGTCAGATTTTTTAAATGTAGACAACCATGTACCCTGTAAATTAAGATGGTTTTACTTCTGTCTTTTCAAGCTCACTGACTTATTTATTTTTATTTTCTTACTCCATGGAAGTAGATCCTTTGGTATAATTTTGAACACAAGTGGTGAGAGTAGGCATTTTTACATTTTTCTGATTCTAGAGGGAAAGCATGTGGTCTCTCACCAATAAGCATGATGTTAGCCTTAGACTTTTCTCACATTTCTTAAAAGCTTATTAAATTGAGGAGGCTCCCTTTTATTCTTAGTATGCTGAATACTTCATCAGGAGTGGATATTGGATTTCATCATATCTTTTTTCTGCATCTGTTGAGATAGTTTTATATTATTTGTTTAGTCTGTTAATATGATGAATTACATTGATTGCTTTTGAATATTAACCAGCATTTTATTTCTGCAATAAATCATACTTGCTCACATTGTATTATCCTTTTTACATATCGTTAGATTTAATTTGCTAAAATTTTAGGAACTTCTGTGTTTCTTGGTCTTAAGTTTTCTTTTTTTGCTCTATCCTGGTCTGGTTTTGGTATAAGAGTAATGTAGGCCTCATAGAATGAGTTGGGAAGTGGTTCTAACCTCTTTAATTTTCTAGAAGGATTTTGTAGAAGTGGTATAATTTCTTCCATAAATATTGAATAGAATCACTGGTAAGCCATCTGACCCTAGTATTTTCTTTGTGGGAAGGTTTTGAACTACAAACTCAATTTCTTTACCAAGTAAGCTAATATCTAATCTATATATAATATTAAATATTCAAGTATTCCTTGAGTAAGATATGGTAGTTTCAAAGAATTTGTTCATTTCACTTAGGTTATTAAATATATTGGTGTAAGACTGTTCACAGTACTTCTTTGTTGTCCTTCTACTTTGTGTAGAATTTGAAGTAATACCACCTCTTCCAATCCTGATATTGGTAATTTGGCTTTTATCTCTCTTTCCCTTTTTTTTTTAAAATTTAATCTGGCTAAAGTTTTATCAATTTTACTGATCCCATCAAAGAGCCAGCTTTTATGTTATGTTAAAAAATGTTACTTTTATCACTTAGAGACCAGAATGATTTGGTTTCAGACTAGGTTGATTTTATTAGAACAAAGAGAAATAAAAATGATCTGGTACTACTTGGAGAGCACAGACTTAGACTGTTCTAAGACTTGGCCTGTGACCATAGAATGTCTGGATAGATAGAAAGGATTCCAGAAGGGAGAAAAGGAACAAATCAGAAGGCACCATTGTTTTCCACCATTTGAATGACTGTCCACAGTATTTGAATATAGTCTTATCTTGATGTTTGAGGATTTAAAAAGCAAATTATTTCAGTAAAGGAAATCTATGGATAAATTTCAAATCCCATTTGCTGTTTGCTTCTTTTACTAAAAATCAGCTTCACTGTAGTTTGGTAGCTTTGAGTATTTCCTTGAAAGTCAGTATTAAATGGTAGAATAAGGCCTTTGAAACCAGAAGGTCCTAATTCCAATGCAACATCTACAACTTCCAGACTGTGTAACTTCAGGCTATTTATTTGGCCTCACTGAATTAGAATTCTTACCTGTGAAATTTCAGCAGATTGAATTTAACAATATGGAAAAAGGATAATATCTTATGACCAAGTGTGATTCATCTCAAGAATGAAAGGTTAATATTCAAGATTGGATTTAAACACTGTAGGACCAGTCATGACAGAATAGAAAGAAGGCTTTTTTGGTGCCTCCTGGATTGTTCCTTTCCTCCTTTCTGAATCATCTTACCTATCTAGATGCTCTGTGCCCATAGGCTGATTCCCAGAACCTCAAATGTAAAATGAGAATTCCCATGTAAAGTGGGAATATCATACCATGGTTGAGAGATTTTAAATGAAAAAGCAGATTAAATTATTAGTACATAGTAGGCTGTCAACCAATTCTAGTTCATTTCCATCCCTGCCCGCCCTGCCATTCCTACCACCCCCACCCCCTGCTGCCCTCTACTCAAAATGCAAAGAGCAAAATGTTAATCGGTGGGATGAGAAGAATCTCTTTAACCCCATCTCAGCAATGTTGTTGTTTAACAACATGGAAACCAACACATTGCTGTACTGGTTGAGGCAGTTTCTTTAGCAAAGATACACAGAAATTTGGTGCTTGGCCTTCATAAAGTGTGTGATGCTCAGAGTCAATAAATAATGTACAGTGGAGCCACAAATTATGTGGTAAATAAGGTTCTAAAGTCATTGAGTTTGAATCAGAAATGTTACAGTATTTAAAGTAAAATTTTAAAAAAAGAAAAAAAAAAGAAAAACCCTGTAAGAAGGCACCACCATGGAGCCTGCTTTAGGATCTGTATTCAATAAAGTTTATAGGGCTCATTGTTTTCACTCAGTTTTGAAGTTTTTGGGGTTGTGTTTGTTTGTTTGATCACCTAAAGATGTAGCTGACTTGAGTTTAGAATTAGTGTCATCCAAAATATATGAGTAAATCTTTACATGCTAGGCTCCTACTCAAAGCCTCACTGCATACAACCATCTAGGAATGGAGTGCTCTTGGAGTCATAGCTGATTCAAGTCCTGCATGTCTTGGATGTAGAGGAACGTTGACCGGAATGGCTTGTGGAACTATACTCACTGCCTAGATCCTTGATGTGGCTAATGTATAGTTGAATTCCACAGCTCAATTAAGGAGATAAGCTACTCCACTTCTAGATTTTCTGAAGAGAAATGCTGCTTCTTCATTTTCTTACCCTCTTAGGTAGACCTTGAAGGAAAGTTCATATTCCCCACTGGGCTATTTATTTAGCACTCCTGTGGACATCATTAATTGACAAAAGTTTACTTTCCCCAAGAGCCTGGTTTGTGATTTAAGATTGCCAGCCTACTTGATAAAGTATCCAGCACCAATGGATCTAAATATTACACTTATATTACCAAACCAATTTTTAGTATGTATTTTTAGTATGTATTTTAGACCACGGTTTAGCAGACTATGTCCAGGAGCTAGCCACCTGTTTTAACCTGTAATACCATTTTATGGAAACATAGCCACACCCATTTATTTATGTATTGTTTATGAGTGCTTTCATACTACAGTACTGGTATTGAATAGTTACAATGGGGACCCAGTGGCCCACAGCCCAGAATGTTTATAATCTGGTTCCTTATGGAAAAAGTTTGCTCACCTCTGTTCTAGACCTTTGTATTTTTAAAGTAGAATATCAAAGTATGATCAAAAGACCATAGAGATCAGAATTACCAAGGGGATGGGTAATAGTACAGGTTCCTCCAGGCTCCGAGGGACCCACTAAGACAGAATGTCTTGAGATAGAACCCGAGAATCTGCATACTGTTCCACATGGTTTATAACGCATCCTAGCATTTCACTACCAATGGTTTAGTGAAAAGGAAAATTGACATTAAAGCAATGCTGTTTATAAATGGCATGCCTACTGCAAATAAAATAGTGTTACTTCTCATCTAGAAAATCA